>NC_135811.1:1343898-1521857 GCF_964213995.1 Mustelus asterias | reverse complement strand
TCAGTGTGGGTCAGTGTAGGTCAGTGTGGGTCAGTGTAGGTCAGTGTAGGTCAGTGTGGGTCAGTGTAGGTCGGTGTGGGTCGGTGTAGGTCAGTGTAGGTCAGTGTGGGTCAGTGTGGGTTAGTGTGGGTCAGTCTAGGTCAGTCTAGGTCAGTGTGGGTCAGTGTAGGTCAGTGTGGGTCAGTGTGGGTCAGTGTAGGTCAGTGTGGGTCGGTGTGGGTCGGTGTGGGTCAGTGTAGGTCAGTGTGGGTCAGTGTGGGTCAGTGAGGGTCAGTGAGGGTCGGTGTGGGTTGGTGTGGGTCGGTGTGGGTCGGTGTGGGTCAGTGTAGGTCAATGTGGGTCGGTGTGGGTCGGTGTGGGTCAGTGCGGGTCAGTGCGGGTCAGTGCAGGTCAGTGTGGGTCAGCGTGGGTCAGTGTGGGTCAGTGTGGGTCAGTGTAGGTCAGTGTGGGTCAGTGTAGGTCAGTGTGGATCAGTGTGGGTCAGTGTGGATCAGTGTGGGTCAGTGTAGGTCAGTGTAGGTCAGTGTGGGTCAGTGTGGGTCAGTGTGGGTCAGTGTAGGTCAGTGTAGGTCAGTGTAGGTCAGTGTGGGTCGGTGTAGGTCAGTGTAGGTCAGTGTGGGTCAGTGTGGGTCAGTGTGCGTCAGTCTAGGTCAGTCTAGGTCAGTGTGGGTCAGTGTGGGTCAGTGTAGGTCAGTGTGGGTCAGTGTAGGTCATGTGGGTCGGTGTGGGTCGGTGTGGGTCAGTGTAGGTCAGTGTGGGTCAGTGTGGGTCAGTGAGGGTCAGTGAGGGTCGGTGTGGGTCGGTGTGGGTCAGTGTAGGTCAATGTGGGTCGGTGTGGGTCGGTGTGGGTCAGTGCGGGTCAGTGCGGGTCAGTGCAGGTCAGTGTGGGTCAGTGTGGGTCAGTGTAGGTCAGTGTGGGTCAGTGTGGATCAGTGTGGGTCAGTGTGGGTCAGTGTGGGTCAGTGTGGGTCAGTGAGGGTCAGTGTGGGTCAGTGTAGGTCAGTGTAGGTCAGTGTAGGTCAGTGTGGGTCAGTGTAAGTCAGTGTAGGTCAGTGTAAGTCAGTGCGGGTCAGTGTGGGTCAGTGTGGGTCAGTGTGGGTCAGTGTAGGTCAGTGTGGGTCAGTGTGGGTCAGTGCGGGTCAGTGTGGGTCAGTGTGGGTCAGTGTAAGTCAGTGTGGGTCACTTCAGTGTGGGTCAGTGTGGGTCAGTGTGGGTCAGTGGGGGTCAATGTGGGTCAGTGTGGGTCACTTCAGTGTGGGTCAGTGGGGGTCAGTGTAGGTCAATGTGGGTCAGTGTGGGTCAATGTGGGTCAGTGTGGGTCACTTCAGTGTGGGTCAGTGTGGGTCAGTGGGGGTCAGTGTAGGTCAATGTGGGTCAGTGTGGGTCAATGTGGGTCAGTGTGGGTCACTTCAGTGTAGGTCAGTGTGGGTCAGTGTAAATCAGTGTGGGTCACTTCAGTGTGGGTCAGTGTGGGTCGGTGGGGGTCAGTGTGGGTCAGTATGGGTCAGTGTAGGTCAATGTGGGTCAGTGTGGGTCAGTGTGGGTCAGTGAGGGTCAGTGGGGGTCAGTGAGGGTCAGTGGGGGTCAGTGAGGGTCAGTGTAGGTCAATGTGGGTCGGTGTGGGTCGGTGTGGGTCAGTGCGGGTCAGTGCGGGTCAGTGTGGGTCAGTGTGGGTCAGTGAGGGTCAGTGTAGGTCAATGTGGGTCAGTGAGGGTCAGTGTAGGTCAGTGCGGGTCAATGTGGGTCAGTGTGGGTCAGTGAGGGTCAGTGTAGGTCAGTGTGGGTCAGTGTGGGTCAGTGTGGGTCAGTGTGGGTCGGTGTGGGTCGGTGTGGGTCAGTGTGGGTCAGTGTGGGTCGGTGTTCGTCGGTGTGGGTCAGTGTAGGTCAGTGCGGGTCAGTGTAGGTCAATGTGGGTCAGTGTGGGTCAGTGAGGGTCAGTGTAGGTCAGTGTGGGTCAGTGTGGGTCAGTGTGGGTCAGTGAGGGTCAGTGTAGGTCAATGTGGGTCAGTGTAGGTCAGTGTGGGTCAGTGAGGGTCAGTGTAGGTCAGTGTGGGTCAGTGTGGGTCAGTGAGGGTCAGTGTAGGTCAATGTGGGTCAGTGTGGGTCAGTGAGGGTCAGTGTAGGTCAGTGTGGGTCAGTGTGGGTCAGTGTGGGTCAGTGAGGGTCAGTGTAGGTCAATGTGGGTCAGTGTGGTTCAGTGAGGGTCAGTGTAGGTCAGTGTAGGTCAATGTGGGTCAGTGTGGGTCAGTGAGGGTCAGTGTAGGTCAGTGCGGGTCAGTGTGGGTCAGTGTGGGTCAGTGAGGGTCAGTGTAGGTCAGTGTGGGTCAGTGTGGGTCGGTGTGGGTCAGTGTGGGTCGGTGTGGGTCAGTGTGGGTCAGTGCGGGTCGGTGTGGGTCAGTGGAGGTCAGTGTGGGTCAGTGGGCAGAGAGCTGATTGGGGCTTGGGTAGCTGTCCAGTCTGGAGAGTTCACAGAGCATTGGTGAGGGTTTGAGCAGCCGATAAGCTGGACCAGGGGGTGGAGAAGGGGACACAGGCAGCCTCAGTGACAGGGGCTGAGAGAAAGCTAACCTCAGGGTCAGGAGAATTGTCCTGACAGAGATCGCCCCAAACCCCCTGAATGCACAGTAAGTAGTCTCACAACACCAGGTTAAAGTCCAATAAGTTTATTTGGTCGCACTGTGAACCGAACTCTTCACTCACCTGAAGAAGGAGCAGCGCTCCGAAAGCTCGTATCCCAAATAAACCTGTTGGACTTTAACCTGGTGTTGTTAAACTTCTTACTGTGTTCACCCCAGTCCAACGCCATGACCACGCCTGAATGCAGCACTCACTCTGGGGAAGTTGTACAGTTGAGTGTGTGTCTGTAAATAGAAATCTCCCCACAAACTCACAGCACAGCACTCCCTGCCCCCCTCCCCCTCTGCCTCCACCCTGCTCTCCCTCCTCCATCCCCCCCACCCCACCCCCCCCCCCCCCCCCCCGCCCCCCTCAATCTCTCTCTTTCTGCTCTTATTTGGAGGAAAAGGCTTTGCTGACTAACAGGAAGTGAGTAAGAGAAGCAGCAGCGAGAGGCAGGAATTAATGCCGCTCTCACAGCCCCGCAGCCCCTGCTCTGCACACTGGCAAACAGCACCTGGAACTGCCTGGGGGTGAGTGCGGATCCTGTCCCTGACCCTCTGCCTCTCTGTCTCTCACCCTGTCCTTTTCTCTGTCCCTGAGCCTGTCTATCCCCTTGTCTCTGCCTCTGTCCCCGCTTCGATTCCTGTCCCTCTGTCTCTCTCTCTCTGTCTCTCTCTCTCTCTCTGTCTCTGTCTGTCTCTCTCTGTCTCTCTCTCTCTGTCTCTGTCTCTCTCTCTCTGTCCCTCTGTCTGTCTCTGTCTCTCTCTCTCTGTCTCTCTCTCTCTGTCTCTCTCACTCTGTCTCTCTCACTTTGTACCTCTCTGTCTCTGTCCCTCTGTCTCTGTCTCTCTCTGTCCCGCTGTCTCTGTTCCTCTGTCTCTGTCCCTCTGACTCTGTCCCTCTGTCTCTGTCTGTCTCTGTCTCTCTATCTCTCTCACTCTGTCTCTCTCACTTTGTCCCTCTCTGTCCCTCTGTCTCTGACTCTCTCTGTCCCTCTGTCTCTGTCCCTCTGTCTCTGACTCTCTCTGTCCCGCTGTCTCTGTCCCTCTGTCTCTGTCCCTCTGTCTCTGACTCTCTCTGTCCCGCTGTCTCTGTCCCTCTGTCTCTGTCCCTCTGTCTCTGTCTCTGTCCAAAACCCTGAACAATCCGGCGAAACCGACTCAACTTCCTCTCTGACCGAGAATCAGAAAGTTTGAGACTGCATTTAGCAAGGTCCGTTACTCAGAGAGATCCGTTACTCAGAGAGATCCGTTACTCAGAGAGATATATTATTCAGGGAGATCTGTTACTCAGAGGGATCTGTTACCCAGAGGGATTCATTACTCAGAGAGATCTGTTACTCAGAGGGATATGTTATTCAGGGGGATCTGTTACTCAGAGGGATCTGTTACTCAGTGAGATCTATTACTCAGTGAGATCTATTACTCTGAGGGATCTGTTATTCAGAGGGATCTGTTATTCAGAGGGTTCTGTTATTCAGGAGGATCTGTTACTCAGAGGGATCTGTTACTCAGGAGGATCTGTTACTCAGAGAGATCTGTTATTCAGTGAGATATGTTACTCCAAGGGATCCGTTACTCAGAGAGATCTGTTACTCAGAGGGATCTATTATTCAGGAAGATCTGTTACTCAGGGGGATCTATTATTCAGGGAGATCTGTTACTCAGAGGGATCTGTTATTCAGGGGGATCTGTTATTCAGAGGGATCTGTTATTCAGGGGGATCTGTTACTCAGGGGGATCTGTTACTCAGTGAGATCTATTACTCAATGAGATCTATTACTATGAGGGATCTGTTACTCAGGCATAAGGCACAGGGATGGAGAGTTAGGGTGGAATCCGAAAGGATTTTTAAGGTGGTTCTGGATTGAGTTTTGTTCACAGGGGGTGGGTTTTTTGCGAATGACAGTTTTGACTGAGAGGGAGATGGTGGTGCTCCAGTGAGGGTGATGTCACTCAATGAGTAATCCAGAGGCTTTGGTTAATGCTCTGAGGACAGGGCTTCAAATCTCACCATGACAGCTGGTGGAATTTAAATTCAATAAATATAACTGGAATGAGAAAGCTCGTCTCAGTAACGGCGACAATGAAACTATCATCTGGTTCACAAACCCCTTTAGTGAAGGAAATCTGCTGTTCTTACCCAGTCTGGCCTACGTGTGACTACAGACCCACAGCTATTTATTTATTAATCACAAGTAGGCTGACATTAACACTGCAATGAAGTTACTGTGACAATCCCCAGGCGCCACACTCCGGTGCCTGTTCGGGTACACTGAGGGAGAATTTAGCATGGCCAATGCACCCTAACCAGCACGTCTTTCGGACTGTGGGAATGTGGTTGACTCTGAACTCTCTCAGCGTTGTGTGTGTGTTATTATTGCAGATTTTTATCAGTCCAGTTTTGTTCCCTCCAGATCCTGAAATTGAACAATTTCCCACAATTCAGACCTGGCACTGGCGGTTTATATCAGCAACTTACAGGAATGTGTCACTCAGTAACTCCATCCTACACACCCACTCCCTTCCCAGACAGCAATATCTCACAACAACAAAGAAACAAGGGGCTTTAGTGAACAATTTAAACCCAGTGTATTGTCCATATCCCCAAAAACCCCAACCACCCACTCCCCATATCCCCCACCCCCCACCCACCCACTCCCCATATCCCCCACCCCCCACCCACCTTCTCCCTATTCTATTTGAACAACACCTTGCATTTATGTAGCACCCGTAAAATTGTCTGACACCCTGAGGAACACCAATGGGAGAGTTCTCAGTGACAATCGGATGAGCAGGTTTGGAATGGTGGAATGCAGAGTAGCAGCGAGCTGGCTGAGGGTTTCAGCAGCTGAATCGGGGGATATTCTGGAGGTGGAAAGAGGAGAATCTTAGTGATGAAGTTCAAGAGTTCATCTCAGCGTTAATTAAGAGGACAAATTAGTGAAATATCTACTTTAGCCAGAGTGTACACTCCATAATATCTTGATTTCAATTTCTCTCGCTCTGTCCTTTCTACATTCAGTTTTCCCAGATCCCAGGATATTATTAAACTAGAAAGGGTGCAGAAAAGATTTACTAGGATGCTACTGGGACTTGATGGATTAAGTTATAAGGAGAGGCTGAATAGACTTTGGAGTGTGGAATGAACTGCCTGCAGTGATAGTGGAGTCAGACACTTTAGGAATATTTAAGCGGTTATTGGATAGGCACATGGAGCACACCAGGATGATAGGGAGTGGGATAGCTTGATCTTGGTTTCAGATAAAGCTCGGCACAACATCGTGGGCCGCAGGGCCTGTTCTGTGCTGTACTGTTCTATGTTCTAGACTGGGACTTTTTTCTCTGGAGCGTAGGAGGCTGAGGGGTGATCTTATAGAGGTCTATAAAATAATGAGGGGCACAGATCAGCTAGATAGTCAATATCTTTTCCCAAAGGTAGGGGAGTCTAAAACTAGAGGGCATAGGTTTAAGGTGAGAGGGGAGAGATACAAAAGTGTCCAGAGGGGCAATTCTTTCACACAGAGGGTGATGAGTGTCTGGAACAAGCTGCCAGAGGCAGTAGTAGAGGTGGGTACAATTTTGTCTTTTAAAAAGCATTTAGACAGTTACATGGGTACAATGGGTACAGAGGGATATGGGCCAAATGCGGGCAATTGGGACTAGCGTAATAGTAAAAACTGGGCAGCATGGACAAGTTGGGCTGAAGGGCCCGTTTCCATGCTGGAAACCTCTATGACTCTGTAAACTGTGCAGAATCATGGACCCATTCCTCTGAAATCTGACAAACATCAAAACACAGAAAATAGGAAGAGGCCATTTGGCCCCTTGAGCCTGCCCTGCCGTTCAGCATGAGCATGGCTGATCCTCTATGGCAGTGCCATCCTCCCGCACTCCCCCCATCACCCTCAATACCTTTACAATCTAGAAACCTATTTCCTTCTTAAATATATTCCGTGATTTGGCTTCCACAGCTTTCCGTGGTAGAAACTTGCACAGGTTCACCACCCTCAGAGTGAAGAGATTTCTCCTCATCTCAGTCCTGAATGATCTATCCTGTGTCCTGAGACTGTGACCCCTTGTTCTAGACTCCCTCCAGCCAGGGGATCATCCCTTGTTCTAGACTCCCTCCAGCCAGGGGATCATCCCTAATTTCTAGACTCCCTCCAGCCAGGGGTTCATCACTTGTTCTAGACTCCCTCCAGCCAGGGGATCATCCCTTGTTCTAGACTCCCTCCAGCTCGGGGATCATCCCTTGTTCTAGACTCCCTCCAGCCAGGGGATCTTCCCTTTTTCTAGACTCCCTCCAGCTGGGGGATCATCCCTTGTTCTAGACTCCTTCCAGCCAGGGGATCATCCCTTTTTCCAGACTCCTTCCAGCCAGGGGATCATCCCTTGTTCTAGACTCCCTCCAGCGAGGGGATCGTCCCTTGTTCTAGACTCCCTCCAGCTAGAGGATCATCCCTTTTTCCAGACTCCCTCCAGCTCAGGGATCATCCCTTGTTCTAGACTCCCTCCAGCCAGGGGATCATCCCTTGTTCTAGACTCCCTCCAGCCAGGGGATCATCCCTTGTTCTAGAATCCCTCCAGCTCGGGGATCATCCCTTGTTCTAGACTCCCTGCAGGCAGGGGATCATCCCTTGTTCTAGACTCCCTCCAGCCAGGGGATCGTCCCTTTTTCCAGACTCCCTCCTGCTCGTGGATCATCCCTTGTTCTAGACTCCCTCCAGCCAGGGGATCATCCCTTGTTCTAGACTCCCTCCAGCCAGGGGAACATCCCTTGTTCTAGACTCCCTCCAGCTAGGGGATCATCCCTTGTTCTAGACTCCCTCCAGCTAGGGGATCATCCCTTGTTCTAGACTCCCTCCAACCAGGGGATCAACCCTTGTTCGAGACTCCCTCCAGCCAGGGGATCAACCCTTGTTCTAGACTCCCTCCAGCCAGGGGATCATCCCTTGTTCTAGACTCCCTCCAGCCAGGGGATCATCCCTTGTTCTAGACTCCCTCCAGCCAGGGGATCATCCCTTGTTCTAGACTCCCTCCAGCCAGGGGATCATCCCTTGTTCTAGAATCCCTCCAGCTCGGGGATCATCCCTTGTTCTAGACTCCCTGCAGCCAGGGGATCATCCCTTGTTCTAGACTCCCTCCAGCCAGGGTATCATCCCTTTTTCCAGACTCCCTCCTGCTCGGGGATCATCCCTTGTTCTAGACTCCCTCCAGTCAGGGGATCATCCCTTGTTCTAGACTCCCTCCAGCCAGGGGATCATCCCTTGTTTTCGACTCCCTCCAGCTAGGGGATCATCCCTTGTTCTAGACGCCCTCCAGCTTGGGGATCATCCCTGGTTCTAGAACCCCTCCAGCCAGGGGATCATCCCTTGTTCTAGACTCCCTCCAGCCAGGGGATCATCCCTTGTTCTAGACTCCCTCCAGACAGGGGATCATCCCTTGTTCTAGACTCCCTCCAGCTAGGGGATCATCCCTTTTTCCAGACTCCCTCTCGCCAGGGGATCATCCCTTGTTCTAGACTCCCTCCAGCCAGGGGATCATCCCTTGTTCTAGACTCCCTCCAGCCAGGAGATCATCCCTTGTTCTAGACTCCCTCCAGCTTGGGGATCATCCCTTGGTCTAGACTCCCTCCAGCCAGGGGATCATCCCTTGTTCTAGACTCCCTCCAGCTAGGGGATCATCCCTTGTTCTAGACTCCCTCCAGACAGGGGATCATCCCTTGTTCTAGACTCCCTCCAGACAGGGGATCATCCCTTGTTCTAGACTCCCTCCAGCTTGGAGACCATCCCTTGTTCTAGACTCCCTCCAGCCAGGGGATCATCCCTAGTTCTAGACTCCCTCCACCTAGGGGATCATCCCTTGTTCTAGACTCCCTCCAGCCAGGGGATCATCCCTTGTTCAAGACTCCCTCCAGCTCGGGGATCATCCCTTGTTCTAGACTCCCTCCAGCCAGGGGATCATCTCTTGCTCTAGACTCCCTCCAGCCAGGGGATCATCCCTTGTTCTAGACTCCCTCCAGCCCGGGGATCATCCCTTGTTCTAGACTCCCTCCAGCCAGGGGATCATCCCTTTTTCTAGACTCCCTCCAGCTCGGGGATCATCCCTTGTTCTAGACTCCCTCCAGCCAGGGGATCATCCCTTTTTCCAGACTCCTTCCAGCCAGGGGATCATCCCTTGTTCTAGACTCCCTCCAGCCAGGGGATCATCCCTTGTTCTAGACTCCCTCCAGCTAGAGGATCGTCCCTTGTTCTAGACTCCCTCCAGCCAGGGGATCATCCCTTGTTCTAGAATCCCTCCAGCTCGGGGATCATCCCTTGTTCTAGACTCCCTCCAGCCAGGGGATCATCCCTTTTTCCAGACTCCCTCCTGCTCGGGGATCATCCCTTGTTCTAGACTCCCACCAGCCAGGGGATCATCCCTTGTTCTAGACTCCCTCCAGCCAGGGGATCATCCCTCGTTCTAGACTCCCTCCAGCTAGGGGATCATCCCTTGTTCTAGACTTCCTCCAGCTCGGAGATCATCCCTTGTTCTAGACTCCCTCCAGCCAGGGGATCATCCCTTGTTCTAGACTCCCTCCAGCCAGGGGATCATCCCTTTTTCCAGACTCCCTCCCGCTCGGGGATCATCCCTTGTTCTAGACTCCCTCCAGCCAGGGGATCATCCCTTGTTCTAGACTCCCTCCAGACAGGGGATCATCCCTTGTTCTAGACTCCCTCCAGCCAGGAGATCACCCCTTGTTCTAGACTCCCTCCAGCCAGGAGATCATCCCTTGTTCTAGACTCCCTCCAGCCAGGGGATCATCCCTTGTTCTAGACTCCCTCCAGCCAGGGGATCATCCCTTGTTCTAGACTCCCTCCAGCTAGGGGATCATCCCTTGTTCTAGACTCCCTCCAGCTGGGAGATCATCCCTAGTTCTAGACTCCCTCCAGCCAGGGATCATCCCTTCTTCTAGACTCCCTCCAGCCAGGGGTTCATCCCTTGTTCTGGACTCCCTCCAGCCAAGGGATCATCCCTTGTTCTAGACTCCCTCCAGCTCGAGGTTCATCCCTTGTTCTAGACTCCCTCCGGCCAGTGGATCATCCCTTGTTCTAGACTCCCTCCAGCCAGGGGATCATACCTTGTTCTAGACTCCCTCCAGCCAGGGGATGATCCCTTGTTCTAGACTCCCTCCAGCTAGGGGATCATCCCTTGTTCTAGACTCCCTCCAGCTCGGAGATCATCCCTTGTTCTAGACTCCCTCCAGCCAGGGGATCATCCCTTGTTCTAGACTCCCTCCAGCCAGGGGATCATCCCTTGTTCTAGACTCCCTCCAGCCAAGTGATCATCCCTTGTTCTAGACTCCCTCCAGCTCGAGGTTCATCCCTTGTTCTAGACTCCCTCCAGCCAGGGGATCATCCCAGTCTGTCCAGCCCAGTCAGAATTCTATACATTTTAATTAGATCACTTCTCATTCGTCTAAATTCTAGCCAATACAGGCCCAGTTGACCCAATCCCTCCTCATAGGAGAACCCAGCCATCCCAGAAACCTGTCTGGTCAGCCTTCGCTGTAATCCCCCTGTGGCAAGTACATCCTTTCTTAGAAAAGGAGATTAATTTCACACCAGTATGTCGGTCATTCGGATTGTTCCTTTGCGAGCCAGGGTCACCATGCAATGCTTCATTCTCCTATTCTCCACAGCCTATCCTCAGTCTCCCTTGGCCCACTTTGGGAATGGCTGGGACACGGAGTGCTCCCTGCTCCTAAGCTGCGGGGAATAGGGGAGCGATGGATTCCCAGAGCCTCCACTCACTATCTCACACCGGTAACCGAGGCGACACGTCCCAGGGATTGGGAAAATGGAATTGAAGCCCAGATCAGCCATGACGATATTGAATGGTGCAGCAGTCTCGATGGGCCGAGTGGTCTGCCCCTGCTCCTATTTCTTAAACTGTCATATGATATATGATAATGAAGCTATGAACCAATCAGAGTGATCAATCTCTATCAATGAGTCTATAACGTTGTGAGACCTGAGGTGAGGAACCCCCCCCAACAGAAGAGGAAGTGGAGCTATTCGACCTTGAAAGGAGGTGACTGAGTGTTGCAGAATGAACAGACTGGTGAACAGGGAGTGACGCTGGAATGGCTCAAATAAACAGTAAAAGGGTAACTGGGCTGATTGGAACAAAGAGGAGACATTTTCCCTCCACCTCTCCGTCCCTCTCTCTCCCTCTGTCTCCCTCTCTCTCCTCTCTCCATCTCTCGCTCTTTCTCTTTCTCTCCCACCGTTTTAAGGTATCTGTTAAAACCAAACACTTTGACCAAAGTTCTGTCCAGCTGTGGTTCTGTCCTCAAGCTGGTGTGAATGTGTGATTGGAAATGTGAGTTGTGGTGGCAGAGCTCCAGATTAGGCTGCGGTTCAGGGGCTGCGCTGGGGGAGGGTGGGGGCAGCGTGTGAGCTACACGGGGAATGGGGGTGACAGTCACGCAATGGGGAGTGGGGGGGAGGAGCGGGGGAGCAGACCTTGCTCTGCAGTGACGGGTCAGCTCAGTCACAAACTCTCCTGAGTCAGAGCCACCCACAGCTCAGAGCGAAACCTCCTCATTGGAATCTTCCCCTCTGTCTCAGTGCAGCCTTTGTGCGAACCCAGATTAGAGAAAACCACCTGAACGAGATTGAAAATAAATCCCACTTTATTATAGCAGCTTTCAACATAGTCCCAACTCCACAGCTCACTGAGAGAGTGCCGCACTGTCAGAGGGTCAGTACTGAGAGAGTGCCGCACTGTCAGAGGGTCAGTACTGAGGGAGTGCCGCACTGTCAGAGGGTCAGTACTGAGGGAGCGCCGCACTGTCAGAGGGTCAGTACTGAGGGAGTGCTGCACTGTCAGAGGGTCAGTACTGAGGGAGTGCCGCACTGTCAGAGGGTCAGTACTGAGGGAGTGCCGCACTGTCAGAGGGTCAGTGCTGGGTGAGTACCGCACTGTCAGAGGGTCAGTACTGAGGGAGTGCCGCACTGTCAGAGGGTCAGTACTGAGGGAGTGCTGCACTGTCAGAGGGTCAGTACTGAGGGAGTGCCGCACTGTCAGAGGGTCAGTACTGAGGGAGTGCCGCACTGTCAGAGGGTCAGTGCTGAGGGAGTGCCGCACTGTCAGAGGGTCAGTACTGAGGGAGTGCTGCACTGTCAGAGGGTCAGTACTGAGGGAGTGCCGCACTGTCAGAGGGTCCTTCCTCCCCGTTCCCTCACTCTGTCCATCCTCTCACTCTCCCTCCCCATTCCCTCACTCTGTCCATCCTCTCACTCTCCCTCCCCATTCCCTCACTCTGTCCATCCTCTCACTCTTCCTCCCCGTTCCCTCACTCTGTCCATCCTCTCACTCTCCCTCCCCGCTCCCTCACTCTGTCCATCCTCTCACTCTCCCTCCCCGTTCCCTCACTCTGTCCATCCTCTCACTCTCCCTCCCCATTCCCTCACTCTGTCCATCCTCTCACTCTTCCTCCCCGTTCCCTCACTCTGTCCATCCTCTCACTCTCCCTCCCCGCTCCCTCACTCTGTCCATCCTCTCACTCTCCCTCCCCGTTCCCTCACTCTGTCCATCCTCACACTCTCCCTCCCTGCTCCCTCACTCTGTCCATCCTCACACTCTCCCTCCCCGCTCTCTCACTCTGTCCATCCTCTCACTCTCCCTCCCCGTTCCCTCACTCTGTCCATCCTCTCACTCTCCCTCCCCGTTCCCTCACGCTGTCCATCCTCACACTCTCCCTCCCTGCTCCCTCACTCTGTCCATCCTCACACTCTCCCTCCCCGCTCCCTCACTCTGTCCATCCTCTCACTCTCCCTCCCCGCTCCCTCACTCTGTCCATCCTCACACTCTCCCTCCCCGCTCCCTCACTCTGTCCATCCTCACACTCTCCCTCCCCGCTCCCTCACTATGCTGTATTTCAGAGCTGTGAGTCTTTTCTCCATTCTGTTGTGGATTTGGGGTCTATTTGATGGGAATGTATTTCAGGCTTTGAGTTAAGGACAGAGGGATTGGGTTGTTCTTTTGAAAGACAGCATTGTTATGATGGGCTGAATGGTCTCCTGTGCTGCTTCATTCTCTGTTGTGATAATGCAGTAAATACACGGCTCTCTCTCTGCTCCCGTGTCTGCACATGTAACTGAACCTGTTTTTTTCTGTGTTTGACCATGTGTTTGAATCTGTGTTTCACTGTATTTTCCCGTGTTTAGTCTCGTGTTTTGCCCCATGTTTGACCTTGTGTTTCAACTTGTGTTTTGCCTGTGTTGTGCCCCATGCTTTGCCTGTGTTTGGTCTTGTGTTTTTGCCTGTGCTTGTGCCTGTGTTTAGCCCTGTGTTTGTGCCTGTGTTTAGCTCTGTGTTTAGCTCTGTGTTTAGCTCTGTGTTTAGCTCTGTGTTTGGGCCTGTGTTCGGGCCTGTGTTCGGTCCTGTGTTTTTGCCTGTGTTTGTGCCTGTGTTTGTGCCTGTGTTTTTGTCTGTGTTCAGTCCTGTGTTTTTGCCTATGTTCGGTCCTGTGTTTTTGCCTATGTTCGGTCCTGTGTTTTTGCCTGTGTTCGGCCCTGTGTTCTGTCCTGTGTTTTGCCTGTGTTTGTGCCTGTGTTTAGGATGTTACTCTTTCCCATGGGTTTTTTATCTGTGGGGTTTGCATTTTCCGGGTAGATTGTGACGGTGAGTTTTCTCCGGACAGGTTTGCGTGACCATGCCGATTGGGATCATCGCGGTGTGCCTCCTAATGGCTGTGGCAGTGATCGATCAGCCATTCACCTTTGAGCAGGAAAACAGGAGTGTGGAACAGGAGCGCGAGGAGCAGAGTCAGAGCAGGATGAGGGAGCGGGAGCAGCAGCTACGAGCCGAGATGCAGAGGCTGGAGAAGGAGTTTGCAGAGTCGGTTCCCGGGGGACTGGAATCAGGATCGGGCAGAGAGCCGGGGAGGGAGGAGGATGACAGCTGGAGCATGTGGAGTGCACTGTCCATCCTAGTCTTTGTGCTGCTGGAGATCTGGAGGCGGGACACTGAGCCACGCTCCCTGCCGGAACTGAGCGCGGAGGACGAAGACTCTGATGCCATTGGAGAGTTGTCACGGTGTGCAGAGCTCCCAGACCATGGCACGCTGCTCCATTTCTATGACAGGTGTGTCCGGGTGGCAGGTACAGAGTTGTCCCGGATCAAGGAGCTGGTGGAAGGCTGCGCTGACGATTTACTGGAGGCTTTGAGGAGTGTGTGTAACCGGGATCTGGATATGGAGGTGGAGGAGTGTATAGGGATCGGGAGTGTGTATGAGAATTGGAGGGTGCAAAGGCCCTTGGTGTGTGACCTGATTGTCCCCTTCACCCCCCCCGAGCCTTACTCGTTCCAAGCTGAGCTGCGGTGTCCAGAGCGAGCGGCTCCCACTGAGCTCCACCTGGGGATGATCCGTGTTATCCGTCCCGGAGAGGACTCGTCCGCCTGTCTGTGTGGCCGCACACACCTGGGTGAAGACATGTTGTGTCTGGTCCATGGCGAGCGGACGGTGGAGAGCAAAGTGGACAGGGTGGGGCCGAGAGAGGAGTTGCTGTGGGCTGCCACCGCCCCCTATCTGGCCAAGGCCTCGGTGATCCGCTGGTTCCAGAAGGCCCTGACCAAAGCCTGGGCCAAGATCTCACACAAGTACGACTTTGACCTCTCCTTTCGGGATCTGGAGAGGCCGGGAGCTCTGAGGATTCGATTCAGGTCCGGGAAAACCGTCCACTTCAACATCTCCCCCGTGGTGGAGTTTGAAAATTCCGATGTTTACTTTGTGCCCCTCCTTGCCAGCGATGCTCACCCCGGCACTGTCCAATCAAACAGCACATCCTGGCCCTTCACATTCGCTGTCTACGAGAAGCGCTTTCTGAAGCTGATGGCGAAGAAGCTTCCAGAAAGTTCCTGCCATCTGATGTGTCTACAAATGGTCTCCTTCCTCCATGAGAAGCAGTGCCAGCTGACAGGTGCCAGCGGCCTGACCCACTATCACCTGAAGACGGTTCTGCTGCACTTGCTGTGCACTCGGCCCCTGGCAGACTGGCACCATGCCGACTTACAGCACTGCCTCCGCAACTTCCTCGGCTTCCTGGAGAAGGCTCTGCTCGAGAAACGTCTCAACCACTTTGTTATTGGCAACTCCTCCGCCCTCGCCAGCCTCGACATCCCGGACATCTTCCGCTCCGCCCAGCCCCTCAATCTGTTCCGTGGTTTTGTCACACACCGTGCTTGGCATCGCAGGGCGCGAAGGACCTTGGCGGAGATGGTGAAGAACGCAGACGTCCTGATTCGGGAATACGGTCTGGAATGTGTCAGTAAGGACAGGAGCAGAGTGAGAGACAAGGCAGCCGCGACCAACCCCAGCTAGTCCCAGCGTCAGGGTGGAGGCCACCCCACACCACAGTAAACACTGCAGCTCCAGGGCAAACTGAACAAACTGAGGGACTGCACTGAGACAACAGACAGAGGAATGAGGGCCCTTTACCCCACTGAGGATAGGGTTAGACTACAGACTGCTCCAGAGAGATAGGGAGAGAGAGAGAGAGAGAGAGAGATAGGCAGAGAGGGAGAGAGACAGAGAGAGAGAGTGAGACAGAGACTGAGAGACAAAGAGAGACAGGGGGAGAGAGAGGGAGGGGAGAGAGAGAGACAGAGACAGGGAGAGGGGTGGGGGGGGCAGAGGAGGGGAGAGAGAGAGACAGAGAGTGGGGAGAGGGATCGAGAGAGACAGAGGGACAGAGAGAGAGAGACATACACACACACACAGAGGCGGAGAGAGGGAGGAATAGAGAGAGGGGGAGAGGGAGAGAGAGACTGAGAAAAAGAGGGGGGCAGAGAGAGAGACGGAGAGAGAGAGGGGAGAGAGACAGAGAAAGAGACAGAGAGAGAGGGAGGGGGAGAGAGGGAGATTTCTCTTTGGGCCAGCGGTGGTTCTCTGCACACTGGCAGGGGGTCAGGTGAAGTTGACGGTCACACTCTGAGTGCTGGGAGTTGAATTCACGTTGGCAGCTCAGAGCGTGTTGCCTGCAGCAAGTGCAGGGTTGGTTAAAAGAAGCTACTTTATATTAAATGTATTTTTGTTACTGAACAATAATAAATGTTATTGCCCAAGCAGCATCGTCTTATAATCAATTATCAACCCAGACCTAGAGTCAGGATCACATGGAGAGCAGAGCCAATCTCCTCGATCCCATCAGTGATCCAGTTAGTGAAAGATCCGGGATCTGGCACTGACCCAGGCAGGGGATCAATCAATGAACAACATCATCAGGGGATTCAGTGCATAAACTTCAATCACAAAGATGCTCAAAGCATCAGTGTTGAGGGAGTGCCGCACTGTCAGAGGATCAGTACTGAGGGAGTGCCGCACTGTCAGAGGGTCAGTACTGAGGGAGTGCTGCACTGTCAGAGGGTCAGTACTGAGGGAGTGCTGCACTGTCAGAGGGTCAGTACTGAGGGAGTGCCGCAATGTCAGAGGGTCAGTACTGAGGGAGTGTTGCACTATCAGAGGGTCAGTACTGAGGGAGTGCCGCACTCTCAGAGGGTCAGTACTGAGGGAGTGCCGCACTGTCAGAGGGTCAGTACTGAGGGAGTGTTGCACTATCAGAGGGTCAGTACTGAGGGAGTGCCGCACTGTCAGAGGGTCAGTACTGAGGGAGTGTTGCACTATCAGAGGGTCAGTACTGAGGGAGTGCCGCACTGTCAGAGGGTCAGTACTGAGGGAGTGCTGCACTCTCAGAGGGTCAGTACTGAGGGAGTGCCGCACTGTCAGAGGGTCAGTACTGAGGGAGTGCCGCACTGTCAGAGGGTCAGTACTGAGGGAGTGCTGCACTGTCAGAGGGTCAGTACTGAGGGAGTGCTGCACTGTCAGAGGGTCAGTGCTGAGGGAGTGCCGCACTGTCAGAGGGTCAGTACTGAGGGAGTGCCGCACTGTCAGAGGGTCAGTGCTGAGGGAGTGCCGCACTGTCAGAGGGTCAGTGCTGAGGGAGTGCTGCACTCTCAGAGGGTCAGTACTGAGGGAGTGCCGCACTGTCAGAGGGTCAGTACTGAGGGAGTGCCGCGTGTCAGAGGGTCAGTACTGAGGGAGTGCCGCACTGTCAGAGGGTCAGTACTGAGGGAGTGCTGCACTCTCAGAGGGTCAGTGCTGAGGGAGTGCCGCACTGTCACAGGGTCAGTACTGAGGGAGTGCTGCGCTGTCAGAGGGTCAGTACTGAGGGAGTGCTGCACTCTCAGAGGGTCAGTACTGAGGGAGTGCTGCACTGTCAGAGGGTCAGTACTGAGGGAGTGCCGCACTGTCAGAGGGTCAGTGCTGAGGGAGTGCTGCACTCTCAGAGGGTCAGTACTGAGGGAGTGCCGCACTGTCAGAGGGTCAGTACTGAGGGAGTGCCGCACTGTCAGAGGGTCAGCGCTGAGGGAGTGCCGCACTGTCAGAGGGTCAGTACTGAGGGAGTGCCGCACTGTCAGAGGGTCAGTACTGAGGGAGTGCTGCACTGTCAGAGGGTCAGTACTGAGGGAGTGCCGCACTGTCAGAGGGTCAGTGCTGAGGGAGTGCCACACTGTCAGAGGGTCAGTACTGAGGGAGTGCCGCACTGTCAGAGGGTCAGCGCTGAGGGAGTGCCGCACTGTCAGAGGTCAAGATGAGACAAGCAGCCCTCATTGCGACACGGTAGCACAGTGATTAGCGCTGCTGCTTCTCAGCGCCAGAGACCCAGGTTCAATTCCCGGTTTGGGTCACTGTCTGTGTGGAGTCTGCACCTTCTACCCGTGTCTGCATGGGTTTCCTCCGGGTGCTCCGGTTTCCTCCCACAGTCCAAAAGACGTGCAGGTTAGGTGTATTGGCCGTGCTAAATTCTCCCTCAGTGTACCCGAACAGGCGCCGGAGTGTGGCAACTCGGGGATTTTCACAGTAACTTCATTGCAGTGTTAATGTAAGCCTACTTGTGACACTAATAAATAAATTAACTTAAAGCTCCCAGGGAGACAGGTTCCAGTGGAGTTACTGGATAGCAGGGTGCTGGGTGCTAATCCCCTCTGTCTGTCTGGGATATTGGAGGTAATTACACTCTCCACATCACTAACTCAGAACCAAACGAGAAAATGATTGACTCAGAAACCGGTTTGCAATCTCCCCCTTTAATCTGTATTTTCAATTCAGAGACTGACAGCAGCGATACCAAATATTCACCAAGCTCACAGGAATCTCCATTCAACCTTTCCACAGTGTGGGAGCTCAGTGGAACAGGATTGATCTGTCAGGCTGGTGAGTTTAGACACACCAGCCCTCTGTGTGTGTGTGTGAGGACAGGAATAAACAGCACAGGGAATCGGAAACAAGAACAGGAACACTGGGAGCAGCAGAGGAATGTCGCTCAGCGAATCGGGATTGTGTTTCAGGAAGGAGAAAGTGGCAGAGTGAATGCAGCTCCAGTCTGTTCCTGGCTCAGGCGGGGTCTGGGACGGGGTCTTCAGCTGCACTGGGATCACAGTGAGAATGATTCCCCCAGCGGACACAGCGATGGCAGGCCCAGCCACAGCCCACATTCTGCTCCTCCGCGCCACTCTCTCGGAAGTTTGGGTAGAGTTTGGACAAAGTACAAAAGCATTTTCTCGAATCGTTCTCTGATAGGCAGGGAGAGGGAATGTTTGTGTTATTGACAGGGGGCAGAGTTCTGGTGCCAGTCCGAGTTCCGAATCATTTGGGAATGGGGAAGGAGTAATTACATCGAAAGATGTGACAGTGACAGATTTCAACACACTGTCTGAGTGCTCACAGTCTCAGAGTGTCACAGTGAGGGGTGTGGGGTATATCAGAGTGTTACAGTGAGGGGTGTGGGGTATATCAGAGTGTTACAGTGAGGGGTGTGGGGTATATCAGAGTGTCACAGTGAGGGGTGTGGGGTATATCAGAGTGTTACAGTGAGGGGTATATCAGGGTGTTACAGTGAGGGGTGTGGGGTATATCAGAGTGTTACAGGTAGGGGTGTGGGGTATATCAGAGTGTTACAGTGAGGGGTGTGGGGTATATCAGAGTGTTACAGTGAGGGGTGTGGGGTATATCAGAGTGTTACAGTGAGGGGTGTGGGGTATATCAGAGTGTCACAGTGAGGGGTGTGGGGTATATCAGAGTGTCACAGTGAGGGGTGTGGGGTATATCAGAGTGTCACAGTGAGGGGTGTGGGGTATATCAGAGTGTCACAGTGAGGGGTGTGGGGTATATCAGAGTGTCACAGTGAGGGGTGTGGGGTATATCAGAGTGTCACAGTGAGGGGTGTGGGGTATATCAGAGTGTTACAGGTAGGGGTGTGGGGTATATCAGAGTGTTACAGTGAGGGGTGTGGGGTATATCAGAGTGTTACAGGTAGGGGTGTGGGGTATATCAGTGTTACAGTGAGGGGTGTGGGGTATATCAGTGTTACAGTGAGGGGTGTGGGGTATATCAGAGTGTTACAGTGAGGGGTGTGGGGTATATCAGAGTGTCACAGTGAGGGGTGTGGGGTATATCAGAGTGTTACAGTGAGGGGTGTGGGGTATATCAGTGTTACAGTGAGGGGTGTGGGGTATATCAGAGTGTTACAGTGAGGGGTATATCAGTGTTACAGTGAGGGGTGTGGGGTATATCAGAGTGTTACAGTGAGGGGTGTGGGGTATATCAGAGTGTTACAGTGAGGGGTGTGGGGTATATCAGAGTGTTACAGTGAGGGGTGTGGGGTATATCAGAGTGTTACAGTGAGGGGTGTGGGGTATATCAGAGTGTTACAGTGAGGGGTGTGGGGTATATCAGAGTGTTACAGTGAGGGGTGTGGGGTATATCAGAGTGTTACAGTGAGGGGTGTGGGGTATATCAGAGTGTTACAGTGAGGGGTGTGGGGTAAATCAGTGTCACAGTGAGGGGTGTGGGGTATATCAGTGTTACAGTGAGGGGTGTGGGGTAAATCAGTGTCACAGTGAGGGGTGTGGGGTAAATCAGTGTCACAGTGAGGGGTGTGGGGTAAATCAGTGTCACAGTGAGGGGTGTGGGGTAAATCAGTGTCACAGTGAGGGGTGTGGGGTAAATCAGTGTCACAGTGCTCGCTGTCTCTGAGCTCTCAGCAGCTAAACAGTGTTATTTCATGACGCTTACAGGATCTGATACTTCGATCAGGTATCTCTGGGGGATTGGCTGCATATTTCTAGCCGGGAGTTCCGACCCTGCTCACAAACAGGCAGTGAGCCAAAAGAAACCTCTCACAAATCTGAGTTTGCTCACTCTGCCGTAAGTGAAGGTGGGTGGACTCTCCCAGAGCAAGGATAGAATTATCCCCATGTCCCAGTCTCCCAGAAAACAAGACACCCCTCCCAGCCAGACAGCAACATCCCAGACAGCAGTTCCAGACACAGCCTTGAGCCAAGGTCCCAGTCCCAGACAGCAGTTCCAGACGGCTCAGCCTCAGACAGCAGCCCCAGACGCCCAGGCCTCCGCTATGAAATCAGAGTACATTGAGTAAGGATAAAGCTGGCAATACTGGGAGTGTGAGGCGAGTTTGTTAAACACTGGGAGTGTGGGCCGGGTCAGGGACTTGGTGAAGATTCATTAATCGTAAGTTTATTCTCCTCCAGACCCTGTTTCTGTTCTGACATTTCCAGCTTTCATTTCCTTTTATCTCCGGGATTAATCCAAAGCAAAATACTGCGGATGCTGAAAATCAGAAATAAAAACAGAAAGTTCTGGATAAACTTACTGGCAGCGTCTGTGGAGAGAGACAGAGTTCGTGTTTCCAGTCTGTGTGTCTCTCCTTCAGAGATAAACAGAGGGAATCACATTTCTGCCTCTCTTGGTTCTGACGAGTTATCCGGACTCGAAACCTGAACTCTGGCGGAATTTTATCAGCATGTCCGGCCGAGGTCCGTGCAATCCCGCCCGAGGCCAACGGAGAATCCCGTTCTCCGAGCCTGGCCCACCCCCGGAATCGGGGCCGGCGGACCGGTAAAATTCCAGCCTCTGTCTCTCTCCACATACGCTGCCAGACCTGCCGAGTTTATCCGGCAGGTTCTGTTTTTTAATCCAAAGTTGAGCTGACAGTTCCCTGACTCCTGGGTCAGATTTCTGTCAGAGTGCGGTACGCTGGATGGGAACTGGAGAATGTCCTGTGAAGGGACTGCTCTCAGTCCTGGTAACGTAGGCCGGGGGGAATAGGGGAGCTGCGCTCACAGCCGGTAGTCACATGCTGCAGGGTTACCCCCAAAGTACAGCTCACTGAAACCTCGATAGGTGTCAGGGTCATGGGTAGTGGCCTTGGTGGCGGGATCTTGCCGCATGAGCTTCATCCACTGCTGCAGTTTGGGGGCTTTCTCCAGGTACCTGAGGAAACAGGAAGAGAGATTTAGCAAACACAAGAAAATCAGTCATCAGCCCCGGTCCTGAACAGACCCCAGCTCCAGGCGTTACGTACCCCCACCCTGCACCCCTCCCACACCTGGGGCAAGCTCTCTGCACAAACCCAGCGACCCTGTCACCCACTCACTGAGATTCACCCACACATAGAACACACAACCCGGAGAAAGGCCATTCAGCCCAATCACTGCCTGTCGGCCTTTACCCTCCACATGAGTAAATAGTTCCGTTCCTATACGACAACCCGTCCATTCCAGGTATCAGTCTAGTGACTGTCTCTGAATGCTTCTCCCACATTTACATCTTTATTTTAACAAGGAGACCAGTACGGTGTGCACAGTGCTGGTTTAGTTTAGTTTTAGTTAAGTCGGGCAGCATGGTCGGTGCAGGGAGGGCCGAAAGGCCTGTTCCTGTGCTGTAATTTTCTTTGTTCTACTCCCAATGTGGTCTCACCAATGCTCTGTACAACTGCAGCATAAGGTCCTTATTCTGGTATTCAATTCCCCTCACAATAAACTACAACATTCCATTAGCTCCCCTCATTGCTTGCTGCACCTGTACAGTAGCCTTTTGTGATTCATGCACTGAGACACCCAGATCCCTCTGCATCTCAGAGCTCTGTAATCCCTCACCATTTAGATAATTAGCTTCTTCTTTATTCTTTTTGCCAAAATGGATAATTTCACATTTCCCCACATTCTGCTCCATTTGCCAGATCTTTTCCCACTCACTTACCTTTCACACTGATGAGCTGGGCTCCTCCATCATTGAGGAGGGGGATATTTGTGGAACCTCCTCCTCCAGTGAGTTGTTTAATTGTCCACCACCATTCACGTCTGGGTGTGGCAGGACTGCAGAGCTTAGATCCTGGTTGGTCATGGGATCACTTAGCTCTGCCTATCAACCAACTTTTACAGATGCACCATAGAAAGCATTCTTTCTGGTTGTATCACAGCTTGGTCTGGGCTCCTGCTCTTCCCAAGACCGCAAGGAACTACAAAAGGTTGTGAATGTAGCCCAATCCATCACACAAACCAGCCTCCCATCCATTGACTCTGTCTACACTTCCCGCTGCCCCAGCAAAGCAGCCAGCATAATTAAGGACCCCACACACCCCGGACATTCTCCCTTCCACCTTCTTCCTTCGGGAAAAAGATACAAAAGTCTGAGGTCACGTACCAACCGACTCAACAACGGCTTCTTCCCTGCTGCTGTCAGACTTTTGAATGGACCTACCTCGCACTAAGTTGATCTTTCTCTACACCCTAGCTATGACTGTAACACTACATTCTGCACTCTCTCGTTTCCTTCTCTAAGAACGGTATGCTTTGTCTGTATAGCACGCAAGAAACAATACTTTTCACTGTGTCCCAGTACATGTGACAATAATAAATCAAATCAAATTTAAAAAAAACATTTGCTCTTTATGCCGTTTGGAATGCAAGTAGCACTGTGTTGTAGCTTCACCAGGTTGATACCTCATTTTGAGGTATGCCTGGTGCTGCTCCTGACACGCCCTCCTACACTCTCCATTGAACCAGGGTTGATCCCCTGGTTTGATGGTAATGGTTGAGTGGGGGATATGCCGGGCCATGATGTTACAGATTGTGCTGGAGTACAATTCCGCTGCTGTTGACGGCCCACAGCACCTCATGGATGCCCAGTCTTGAGTTGCTAGAATTGTTCAAAGTCTGTCCCATTTAGCACGGTGATAGTGCCACACAACACAATGGAGGTTATTCTCAATGTGAAGGCAGGACTTTTTAAAATTCATTTGTGGGACATGGGCGTCACTGGCTGGCCAGCATTTATTGCCCATCCCTAGTTGCCCTTGAGAAGGTGGTGGTGAGCTGCCTTCTTGAATCGCTGCAGTCCATGTTCTGTGGGTTGATCCACAATGCTGTTAGGGACGGAATTTTGACCCAGCGACTGCGAAGGAACGGTGATATATTTCCAAGTCAGGACGGTGAGTGGCTTGAAAGGGAACTTGCAGGTGGTGATGTTCCCATGTATCTGCTGCCCTTGTCCTTCTAGATGGAAGTAGCCGTGGGTTTGGAAGGTGCTGCCTAAGGATCTTTGGTGAATTGCTGCAGTGCATCTTGTAGATAGTACACACTGCTGCTACTGAGCGTCGGTGGTGGAGGGAGTGGATGTTATTGGATGGGGTGCCAATCAAGCGGGCTGCTTTGCCCTGGATGGTGTTGAGCTTGTTGAGTGTTGTTGGAGCTGCACCCATCCAGGCAAATGGGGAGTGACTTGTGCCCTGTAGATGGTGGACAGGCTTTGGGGAATCAGGAGGGGAGTTACTCGCTGCAGTATTCCCAACCTCTGACCTGCTCTTGTAGTCATTGTGTTTATGTGGTGAGTCCAGTTGAGTTTCTGGTCAATGGTAACTCCAAGGATGTTGACAGTGGGTGATTCAGTGATGGTAACACCATTGGATGTTAAGGGGCAGTGGTTAGAGTGTCTCTTATTGGTGATGGTCATTGCCTGGCATTTGTGTGGCGCGAATGTTATTTGCTGCTTGTCAGCCCGAGCCTGGATATTGTCCAGATCTTGCTGCATTTGAACATGGACTGCTTCAGTATCTGAGTCGTTGCGAATGGTGCTGAACATTGTGCAATCATCGGCGAACATCCCCACTTCTGACCTTGTGATGGAGGGAAGGTCATTGATGAAGCAGCTGAAGATGGTTGGGCCGAGGACACTCCCCTGAGGGACTCCTGCAGTGATGTCCTGGAGCTGAGATGACTGAACCTGCACAACCACAACCATCTTCCTTTGTACCAGGTATGACTCCAACCAGCGGAGAGTTTGCCCCCTGATCCCCATTGATCCCTTTGTCTCCTCAGGAACTGTGCAATGCTCACTCCTACCAATACTGTCATGGACGGATGTATTTGCGGCTGGCGGGTTGGTGAGAATGAGGTTGTATATTTTTCCCTCTTGGTTCTCTCACCACCTGCTGCATTGGCAGTCCAGCAGAGGGACCCGGCCAGCTGGCTCTGTGGTGGTGCGACCTAACCACTCAGTGCTGGACATTGAACCTCAGCGCATAATTGAACAGACATTGAACAGTTCAGGCCGATACTTTCTGGAATTTAGAAGAATGAGGGGAGATCAAATTGAGGTATACAAGGTGATAAAAGGTAGAGAGTCATAGTCATAGAGTCAGAGGTTTACAGCATGGAAACAGGCCCTTCGGCCCAACTTGTCCATGCCGCCCTTATTTTTTTAAACCCCTAAGCTAATCCCAATTGCCCGCATTTGGCCCATATCCCTCTATACCCATCGTACCCATGTAACTGTCTAAATGCTTTTTCAAAGACAAAATTGTACCCGCCTCTACTACTACCTCTGGCAGCTCGTTCCAGACACTCACCACCCTGTGTGTGAAAGCATTGCCCCTCTGGACACTTTTGCATCTCTCCCCTCTCACCTTAAACCTATGCCCTCTAGTTTTAGACTCCCCTAACTTTGGGAAAAGATATTGACTATCTAGCTGATCTGTGCCCCTCATTATTTTATAGACCTCTATAAGATCACCCCTCAGCCTCCTACGCTCCAGAGAAAAAAGTCCCAGTTGGTCCAGCCTCTCCTTTTAGCTCAATCCATCAAGTCCCGGTAGCATCCTAATAAATCTTTCCTGCACTCTTTCTAGTTTAATAATATCCTTTCTATAATAGGGTACGGATAAAGTAGACGTGGAGCGGATGCTTCCTCTTGTGAGGCATTCTGGGATGAGAGGTTCATAGTCTTAGGATAAGAGGCAGCAAATTTAAAACCGAGTTGAGGAGAAACTACTTCTCCCAAAGGGTTGTGAATCTGTGGAACTCGCTGCCCCAAAGTGCAGTGGATGCTGGGACAGTGAGTAAATTTAAGGAGGAGTCAGACAGATTTTTAATTGGTAATGGGTTGAAAGGGTTATGGGGAGAAGGCAGGAAAATGGGGATAAGGAGCGTATCAGCCATGATCGAATGGCGGAGCGGACTTGATGGGCCGAATGGCCTAGTTCTGCTCCTATATCTTATAAATCTTATGAACTTACAATCTCATCTGATATCCCATAAATTCCTGAGGCTGCAATGCCGTTGCTCAGATAGAAGGATGCCAATTAGTTGCTGCCGTTCTGACTGGATGAGTGACGGACACTGGTTCCTGGTCACTGGGTTTAAATCTGCCAGTGTGGAGACCGGGTTAAATAGAGAGTAGTTGGAGCTGGGAGCTGGCGCAGTCTCAGGAATGTGTGGTATTTCCTGAACAAAGCGCTGATTGGGATGGACTCTCTGTGGCCAGTACATTCCTCTGTGATTCACACAGCTCTTTAAACAAACAGATAATACTCAAAAGGTGGAAGTTCCAAGCAGTGATGTCACTAAATGTGTGTTACTCTCACCCGGGACCCACTCTCACTGCAGATAAAGCAAAGGGAGTTTGAGATAACCTTGTTAAAGATTTGCACAGTAATGACATGGACTATCATTGCTCCCTGTCTGCCCCTCAGCTGGGATTCAGTGGCTCTGGAAGTTTAGGAAGGGATGTTCTTACTGCCCCAGGCACATCAGAAAAGTCAGCAACATTTTCAATCATTCGTCTCACACCCTGAGACCGAGACTTCCGCCTACCCTCTTCCTGCTTCTAGATTTCTTCCTGTTGTGCAGCTTGGTGACCTCCAAAAGCATCCTCCCGTCATCCCACACCCAGCACGGGGTTAGACACAGAGTAAAGCTCCCTCTACACTGTCCCCATCAAACACTCCCAGGACAGGTGCAGCACGGGTTAGATACAGAGTAAAGCTGCCTCTACACTGTCCCCATCAAACACTCCCAGGACAGGTACAGCACGGGGTTAGATACAGAGTAAAGCTCCCTCTACACTGTCCCCATCAAACACTCCCAGGACAGGTACAGCACGGGGTTAGATACAGAGTAAAGCTCCCTCTACACTGTCCCCATCAAACACTCCCAGGACAGGTAGAGCACGGGTTAGATACAGAGTAAAGCTCCCTCTACACTGTCCCCATCAAACACTCCCAGGACAGGTACAGCACGGGGTTAGATACAGAGTAAAGCTCCCTCTACACTGTCCCCCATCAAACACTCCCAGGACAGGTACAGCACGGGGTTAGATACAGAGTAAAGCTCCCTCTACACTGTCCCCATCAAACACTCCCAGGACAGGTACAGCACAGGGTTAGATACAGAGTAAAGCTCCCTCTACACTGTCCCCATCAAACACCCCCAGGACAGGTACAGCACGGGGTTAGATACAGAGTAAAGCTCCGTCTACACTGTCCCCATCAAACACTCCCAGGACAGGTACAGCACGGGGTTAGATACAGAGTAAAGCTCCCTCTACACTGTCCCCCCATCAAACACTCCCAGGACAGGTACAGCACGGGGTTAGATACAGAGTAAAGCTTCCTCTACACTGTCCCCATCAAACACTCCCAGGACAGGTACAGCACGGGGTTAGATACAGAGTAAAGCTCCCTCTACACTGTCCCCATCAAACACTCCCAGGACAGGTACAGCACGGGGTTAGATACAGAGTAAAGCTCCCTCTACACTGTCCCCATCAAACACTCCCAGGATAGGTACAGCACGGGGTTAGATACAGAGTAAAGCTCCCTCTACACTGTCCCCATCAAACACCCCCAGGACAGGTACAGCACGGGGTTAGATACAGAGTAAAGCTCCCTCTACACTGTCCCCATCAAACACTCCCAGGACAGGTACAGCACGGGGTGAGATACAGAGTAAAGCTCCCTCTACACTGTCCCCCATCAAACACTCCCAGGACAGGTACAGTACAGGGTTAGATACAGAGTAAAGCTCCCTCTACACTGTCCCCATCAAACACTCCCAGGACAGGTACAGCACGGGGTTAGATACAGAGTAAAGCTCCCTCTACACTGTCCCCCCATCAAACACTCCCAGGACAGGTACAGCACGGGGTTAGATACAGAGTAAAGCTTCCTCTACACTGTCCCCATCAAACACTCCCAGGACAGGTACAGCACGGGGTTAGATACAGAGTAAAGCTCCCTCTACACTGTCCCCATCAAACACTCCCAGGACAGGTACAGCACGGGGTTAGATACAGAGTAAAGCTCCCTCTACACTGTCCCCCATCAAACACTCCCAGGACAGGTACAGTACAGGGTTAGATACAGAGTAAAGCTCCCTCTACACTGTCCCCCATTAAACACTCCCAGGACAGGTACAGCACGGTGTTAGATACAGAGTAAAGCTCCCTCTACACTGTCCCCATCAAACACTCCCAGGACAGGTACAGCACGGGGTTAGATACAGAGTAAAGCTCCCTCTACACTGTCCCCCATCAAACACTCCCAGGACAGGTACAGCACGGGGTTAGATACAGAGTAAAGCTCCCTCTACACTGTCCCCATCAAACACTCCCAGGACAGGTACAGCACGGGGTTAGATACAGAGTAAAGCTCCCTCTACACTGTCCCCATCAAACACTCCCAGGACAGGTACAGTACAGGGTTAGATACAGAGTAAAGCTCCCTCTACACTGTCCCCCATCAAACACTCCCAGGACAGGTACAGACGGGGTTAGATACAGTGTAAAGCTCCCTCTACACTGTCCCCACCAAACACTCCCAGGACAGGTACAGCACGGGGTTAGATACAGAGTAAAGCTCCCTCTACACTGTCCCCATCAAACACTTCCAGGACAGGTACAGCACGGGGTTAGATACAGAGTAAAGCTCCCTCTACACTGTCCCCATCAAACACTCCCAGGACAGGTACAGCACGGGGATAGATACAGAGAAAAGCTCCCTCTACACTGTCCCCATCAAACACTCCCAGGACAGGTACAGCACGGGGATAGATACAGAGAAAAGCTCCCTCTACACTGTCCCGATCAAGCACACGGATGCCACCATCTCACGTGAGAACACCATCCACCAGTTACACGGTACATACTGTTGCAACTCAGCCAACGTTGTCTACCTGATACGCTGCAGGGAAGGATGTCACGAGGCATAGTACATTGGGGAAACCATGCAGACGCTACGACAACGGGTGAATGAACACCGCTCGACAATCACCAGGCAAGACTGTTCTCTTCCTGTTGGGGAACACTTCAGCGGTCACGGGCATTCGGCCTCTGATCTTCGGGTAAGCGTTCTCCAAGGTGGCCTTCACGACACACGACAGCGCAGAGTCGCTGAGCAGAAACTGATAGCCAGGTTCCGCACACACGAGGACGGCCTCAACCGGGATCTTGGGTTCATGTCACACTATTTGTAACCCCCACGACTTGCCTGGGCTTGCAAAATCTCACTAACTGTCCTGTCTGGAGACAATACACACCTCTTTAACCTGTACTTAACCCTCTCTCCACTCACATTGTCTGTACATTTAAGACTTGATTACTTGTAAAGACTCGCATTCCAACCATTATTTTGTAAATTGAGTTTGTGTCTTTATATGCCCTGTTTGTGAACAGATCTCCCACTCACCTGACGAAGGAGCAGCGCTCCAAAAGCTTGTGGCTTTTGCTACCAAATAAACCTGTTGGACTTTAACCTGGTGTTGTGAGACTTCTTATTGTGCTTACCGCAGTCCAACGCCGGCATCTCCACATCATGCCCATCAAACACTCTCAGGACAGGTACAGCATGGGGTTAGATACAGAGTAAAGCTCCCTCCACACTGTCTCCATCAAACACTCCCAGGACAGGTACAGCACAGGGTTAGGTACAGAGTAAAGCTCCCTCTACAGTGTCTCGGTCCAAAGTTCTGCATTGTGCCAGCACCGATATTTTCTGTGTCTGGCTATCAGGTTTGTACAGTAAGAAGTCTCACAACACCAGGTTAAAGTCCAACAGGTTTATTTGGTAGCAAATACCATAAGCTTTCGGAGCGCTGCTCCTTTGTCAGATGGAGTGGAAATGTGCTCTCAAACAGTGCACAGAGACACAGAAATCAAGTTACAGAATACTAATTAGAATGCAAATCTCTACAGCCAGCCAGGTCTTAAATGTACAGACAATGTGGGTGGAGGGAGCATTCAACACAGGTTAAAGAGATGTGTCTTGTCTCCAGACAGAACAGCTTGTGAAATTCTGCAAGTCCAGGAGGGAAGCTGTGTGACTTCAGCAGTCACGGGCATTCAGCCTTGGATCTTCAGGTAAGTGTTCTCCAAGGCGGCCTTCACAACACACGACAGCGTAGAGTCGCTGAGCAGAAACTGATAGCCAAGTTCTGCACACATGAGGACAGCCTAAACCGGGATGTTGGATTTATGTCACATTATCAGTAACCCCCACAGCTTGCCTCCTGGACTTGCACAATTTCACAAGCTGTACTGTCTGCAGACAATACACATCTCTTTAACCTGTGTTGAATGCTCCCTCCACCCACATTGTCTGTACATTTAAGACCTGGCTGGCTGTAGAGATTCGCATTCTAATCAGTATTCTGCAATTTGATTTCTGTGTGTGTGCCCTGTTTGAGAACAGAGACCACTCCATCTGACGAAGGAGCAGCGCTCCGAAAGCTTATGGTATTTGCTACCAAATAAACCTGTTGGACTTTAACCTGGTGTTGTGAGACTTCTTACTGTGCTTACCCCAGTCCAACGCCGGCATCTCCACATCATGTCAGGTTTGTGTCAGGTTTGTGTCAGGTTCAGGCTGCTCTTCGTATCTGAACCCCCCCCTCCCCCCGGCACTGAGCTGTGACTTTTTCAAACTCATTTGACAAAGGATTGAACAATGAGCCAATCCCACAATGAGACTGGGATGTGCGCCGTGCTGTCCCCCACTCGCTCCTTCACCTTGTTTTCCTGTTCCTTACTCACTTGTGGAAAGAGAAGGCCTCCATTCGGTCAAACCAGGGCCATATCAAATAGTCAACCATCGACACCGAGTCTCCACCGAAGAAACGAGTCTTCCGCTCAACTAATTTCTGTAACAAAGCAGCGATCAGGAGGGAGGTGGTCAGATTGCTATTCCAGAACTCAACGCGCATGGAGAATTCACATTTGAATATCAGCTCAGCGTTCTTCCATCCACCACTGCCTCCGTCTGGCCAGGCCCACACAACTCAAACTGCTGCTGAATGTGGGGCAGAGGCAGCTGGGGGCCTGAGGGTCTGGAAGATGAGGCAACTGTTCTCATTTCCTTGGAGACTGAGGGGAGAATTTTTTGTAATGTCCAAGTTTATGAAGGGTTGGCTCAGGGTCTATGAGGAAAACCCTGTTTCCATTGGCTGATGGTGCAAGTACCTGGGGAGCCAGATTTCAATCTCTGAGCACGGGATGCTGGGTACTGACCTGGCGGTTGATGCCAAGGAGGGCAGTGGAAGGAGAGGTGAGGTATTCCTAAAGGAATTGGATGGCCACTTGAGAAAAATAGGGGCAAATTTTACCGTCCCGCCCACCCACCACGGGGAAGTGGGGCAAGGGGCGGGCCATGGAAAGGCCTGTTAACCTCAGGTGGGATTTTCCGGTTTCGGGACGAAATCCCACTCATAAACTTTCACAGATCAGGGATAGAGCGGAGGAACTGACTGGATTGTTCCACAGAGAGCTAGCAGGGCCCTGTAAAGGCTGAATGGCCTCGTTTCTACTGTACGTGACTGTGCAAAGTTGTCCCATTTTGAGATTGTGCGGTGCTGGTGGCTCCAACAGCTCCTGTCCCTCTGACCTGAATGACAGGATCTCGCGCTAAACTCTGGGCTTGGAACCTCATTAATTCCGTACAGGCAAGTTCCAGTCCAATTCTGATTCATCCGCCTGCCCTCAGCTGAAAGGTTCAGAGGTCCCAGTGCCATATTTAAACACCAATCCGGAACACTCAGCACTCCCTCCACCCCACCTGTCTTTACCAGATCAGGCTGGACATCAGCTATCCAGAGGAAAAAGGCTGGCAGCTTCAAGTGGAAGTCTGTTTAACCATCATGCCCCAAGCCCATCTCCTGTGAGGCACCCCTGCCCCACTGGGACCTCTAGGGACTTCATTCATCCACCTCCTGTGAACGTTGTGGTATCTATTTGACCCCCTTTGAGAGCTTTCCATCCAGCCTTTCCATCCAGCCTTTCCATCCAGCCTTGTCAGGGTCTCGCTTCCCTCTCCTTAGCCTTCCCTCTGCCTTCATCCACTCTCTGCCCTCTGTCTGCCATCATGTGCCCTCACCTTCCCTCCCCCCACCCCCTGCACAACCCTCCCCCACTCCGCCATACAGCCCTCGCCCCCAAGCACCCGCACAGCCCTCCCCATGCCCCCGCACAGCCTTCACCCCCAAGCACCCGCACAGCCCTCCCCATGCCCCCGCACAGCCTTCACCCCCAAGCACCCGCACAGCCCTCCCCATGCCCCCGCACAGCCTTCACCCCCAAGCACCCGCACAGCCCTCCCCATGCCCCCGCGCAGCCCTCGCCCCCAAGCACCCGCACAGCCCTCCCCATGCCCCCGCACAGCCTTCACCCCCAAGCACCCGCACAGCCCTCCCCATGCCCCCGCACAGCCTTCACCCCCAAGCACCCGCACAGCCCTCCCCATGCCCCCGCGCAGCCCTCGCCCCCAAGCACCCGCACAGCCCTCCCCATGCCCCCGCACAGCCTTCACCCCCAAGCACCCGCACAGCCCTCCCCATGCCCCCGCACAGCCTTCACCCCCAAGCACCCGCACAGCCCTCCCCATGCCCCCGCACAGCCCTCGCCCCCAAGCACCCGCACAGTCCTCCCTCCAAATTGACCCCCTTGTCTTCGCTTCACGGTGGCACAGTGGTTAGCACTGCTGCCTCACAGCGCCAGGGAAACGGGTTCAATTCCTGGCTTGGGTCACTGTCTGTGTGGAGTTTGCATGTTCTCCCTGGGTCTGTGTGGGTTTCCTCCGGGTGCTCCGGTTTCCTCCCACATTCCAAAGATGTGCGGGTTAGGTTGATTGGCCGTGCTAAATTGCCCCTTAGTGTCCGGGGGATTGGCAGGGTAAATATGTGGGGTTTTGGGGATAGGGCCTGGGTGGGATTGTGGTCGATGCAGACTCGATGGGCTGAATGGCCTCCTTCTGCACTGTAGGGATTCTATGATTCTATGATTCAATCCCAGGAGTCCTCTTCAAAGACGTGCCAATTCTTATCCATCATCTGCCATCATTAACAGATTATCCGGTGATATCCCATTGCTGACTGTGGGATCTTGCTGTGTGCAAATTTGCTGCTGTGTTTTTAACATTACAATGTCAAAAGTGCGATCTTGTCTGTAAATCACTGGGGGATGCCCTGAGGTTGTGAAAGGTGCTATATAAATGCAAGTCTGATTTGTCATTTATCTTTTGATTCTATACGTCAGTGTGAAAGCCTGGTTTGACCCCTGACCTCTTCAGTTTGTTAGCCGTCCTATGAGACAGAGAGCCTGTGGGTCAGTTCCATGAGGTCAGAGGGACAGGAAAGATCCCACAGCAATACTCCGAACCACTCTGCCACATTCCACACCACCATAATCCAACATCAGCTGAGTTCCTGCTCCCTGGAACAGCAGCCAGTCCGTCACCACCCAGTTCCCCAGGTCTCCCTTTACCTGCTCAAAGTTGATCAGCTGAACCTGCAGGTCCTGCTCCATTTTGGAAGTATCCATGGATTTTCTCCTTTCCGCTTGAATCCTGTACATGAAGCCGACCACCTGGTGACAGGGAGGGTGGAAATATCAATGGGCAGCGCTAGGGGAGAGAACACTGCAGCAGCTAGCGGTGAGCTCGGTAAATCAGATACTGTCAGATACTCTCTCACACAGCATGGCTCTGAGTTACAGTGCAGGTGGGCAGCAGGCTGTTTACTGCCTGGATGCACAAGACTTTACATTCATCACCAGCAACGTTCCAATGTCAGCTATGACTCAGTGAGTGACGCTCTCACCTCACAGTCATGTTTTCCAGGCCAGAGATTGCAACACAAAATCTACACTGGGATTCCAGTGCAGTACGGAGAGACTGCCACACTGTCAGAGGGTCAGTACTGAGGGAGTGCGGCACTGTCAGAGGGTCAGTACTGAGGGAGTGCTGCACTGTCAGAGGGTCAGTACTGAGGGAGTGCCGCACTGTCAGAGGGTCAGTACTGAGGGAGTGCCGCACTGTCAGAGGGTCAGTACTGAGGGAGTGCTGCACTGTCAGAGGGTCAGTGCTGAGGGAGTGCCGCACTGTCAGAGGGTCAGTACTGAGGGAGTGCCCCACTGTCAGAGGGTCAGTACTGAGGGAGTGCCGCACTGTCAGAGGGTCAGTGCTGAGGGAGTGCTGCACTGTCAGAGGGTCGGTACTGAGGGAGGACTGCATTGTCAGAGGGTCAGTACTGAGGGAGTGCTGCACTGTCAGAGGGTCAGTGCTGAGGGAGTGCTGCACTGTCAGAGGGTCAGTACTGAGGGAGTGCTGCACTGTCAGAGGGTCAGTACTGAGGGAGTGCCGCACTGTCAGAGGGTCAGTACTGAGGGAGTGCTGCACTGTCAGAGGGTCAGTACTGAGGGAGTGCCGCACTGTCAGAGGGTCAGTACTGAGGGAGTGCTGCATTGTCAGAGGGTCAGTACTGAGGGAGTGCTGCACTGTCAGTGGGTCAGTACTGAGGGAGTGCCGTACTGTCAGAGGGTCAGTACTGAGGGAGTCCCACACTGTCAGAGGGTCAGTACTGAGGGAGTGCTGCACTGTCAGAGGGTCAGTACTGAGGGAGTGCTGCACTGTCAGAGGGTCAGTGCTGAGGGAGTGCCGCACTGTCAGAGGGTCAGTACTGAGGGGGTGCCGCACTGTTAGAGGGTCAGTACTGAGGGAGTGCCGCACTGTCAGAGGGTCAGTACTGAGGGAGTGCCGCACTGTCAGAGGGTCAGTACTGAGGGAGTGCCGCACTGTCAGAGGGTCAGTACTGAGGGAGTGCTGCACTGTCAGAGGGTCAGTGCTGAGGGAGTGCCGCACTGTCAGAGGGTCAGTGCTGAGTGAGCGCCGCACTGTCAGAGGGTCATTGCTGAGGGAGTGAGATTGTTATGATGAGCGGGGCGTGTAGAGTGAGTTAATCTGGGGGGAAGAGTTCTAATGTTTTAGCAGGTGGCAGGAACACAGGTAATTAGGAAGGGAACTGAACGCCAGCAGTGACTGTTTGACCTCCAACGAGAGCAGGACAACAGCCTGTGCTGTCAGCCGTCAAGCAGGTGGCAGCAGGAAGAACTCTGGCCCTCATCAAACCTGCCAAGTGCCGGAAGCTTGGAACTCGTGTCTCCAGAGTAACTCATTCCATTGGCCGTCTGTGATTGAGGAAGTTCCACTGCGGAAAGACGGGTCACTCTCCAATCAGTCACTTCTCTCAGAAGAAACCTTCCATTAGATTTCTGATTCTGGACACATGGAAAACCCTAACCTGTATTTTTATTGTGGCCATACCCTGAACCCGCTTCCTTTTCCTTATCCCCTGCTATTGTGTCAATGAAATGGTGCAGACATTGTGAAACCCTCGTGCGTATGCTTGTAAAAACAAACTAACCTATATAAAAAGGAGGAGAGTAGCTAAAGTAAACTGTTGCGTACTCTGCGACTGGGGTGTATCCGCAGATAGACATCAGGGAACACAGGAATGTATTTGCAGGTCTCACTCACTCCGTACTCTACCTCCTACTGCCTTCCCAGGGCAGCCCCCGGCAGATCTCCCAACATCCAGGGTCACATGACCCGTTCCCTTAAAGGGGCTATGCCCCAACATCCATAACATAAATGTTGGTCCCTCAGAAGCAGAGACAGGGGAAATTATCCCAGGGAATGAGGAACTGGCAAAGGCACTGAAGAAATATATTTGTGTCTGTCTTCACGGTGGAAGACACAAGTTCCAGAGCAGAAACAGAGGGTAACTGAGGAGCTAGCAGGATTGAGGGACTTACAGAAATTCACATCAGCAGAGAAACGGAGCTGGAGAAACTTTGAGACTAAAATCGAAGCTACCCTTCTATAACTGACCATTTCAAAAGAGATGGCTGCAGAAATAGTGGATGCTTTTGCAGTGATTTTCCAAAGTTCCCAGGATTCTAGAACTGTCCCAGTAAATGTGACAGCGTTATTCAAGAAATAAGGGAGAGAAATCATTGGGAACTGCAGGCTATTTATCCTGACATCAGTCATTGGGAGAAAGTGGGAAATGGGGAAAATACTGGAATGTATCACTAAGAAAGACTGAGTGCCCTGAGAAAAACAGAACAATTCAACTTGGTTTCACAAAAGGGAAATTGTGTTCGACAAATTTATTTTAAGGATGTACCTAGCCAGGAAGCTAAAGGGGAATCAGGAGATGTGGAATATGGTGATTTCCAAAAGGCATTTGAGAAAATACCACACTAAAAAGTTAGAAAGTGAAATAGGGGTTCATGAATTGGGGATGATTGGAGATAAGATATTGGGAAGGACAGAGGATTGGTTGATGGATCGGAAGCAAGGAGCAGGCAGAAATGGGTCAGGTTGCCAGGCTGTAAGTAATGGAGTGCCGCTAGGGTCAGTGCTGGGACCACAGCTATTTACAGCCTATATACAAAGAGTAATGTATCGAGGTTTGTTGATGAGCTCGGAGTAAAGGCAAGTTGCGTGGAGCACACAGAGGGTGCAAAAGGACATAGACAGGATAAGTGTGTGGGCAGCAAGCTTGCAGGTGGAATATAGCGTGAGGGAGTGTGAGGTTATTCATTTTGGTTGTACAACCAGAAAAGCAGGATCTTTTTAAAAGGTGTGGAATTTGTAAGTGTTGATATTCAGAAGGATTTAGTTGCGCAAGGAACGCAGGAAGTCAGCACGCAGGTGCAACAAGGAATTGGAAGGCAAATGATATGCTGGCCTTTACTCTGAGGGGATTGGAATACAAGAATAAAGACATCTTACTACAATTGTACAGGGTTTTGTTGAAACCACCGCCGGAATTATCCCGCCCCACTCGCGACGGGCATTGGAACGGGCAACAGGCGGACAATGGGAAGGTCCGTTTACCTCGGGCAGGATTTTCCAGTCTCAGGTCGAGTGAGGTCATAAAATCCTGCCTCATATCTGGAATACTGTGTGTGATTTTTCTTTCCATGTTGAAGGAAGGATATCCTTGCATTGGAGACAGTACAGCAAAGGTTTGCTCGATTGGATCCAGGGGTGTGACTTTCCCTTGCCAGGGGTTGTGAGGTGTGGGGGAGGGAAAGAGGTGGGGGTTGTGGGGGAGGGAAGGGGGGGTTGTGGGGGAAGGAAGGTGGGATTGTGGGAGGGCTGTGGGGGGTATGAGAGGGCGGGTGCATGAGGATGGTGTTTCCAAGTTGGAGACTGAGGACTATGATCTCTGATCCCTGGAAGTCCTGCATTTTGGCACATGCATTCAGACTGTCAGGCCATACATGCTCTGCTCTGGGTTTCCCCTCCTTCAGTTTTAATGACTTGGCCAGTCACAGTGTGTTTGCTGTAACACAATGTGAAAACAAGGATCCCAGCGCCAGGTTTGGAGTAATAACATGGGGAGTCCCAGGACCCTGAGGAGGGAACCCAGAGAGAGATTTTCAGAGATTCCAGAGAGAGATTCCAGGGAGAGATTCCAGGGAGAGATTCCAGAGAGAGATTCCAGGGAGAGATTCCAGGGAGAGATTCCAGAGAGAGATTCCAGGGAAAGATTCCAGGGAGAGATTCCAGGGAGAGATTCCAGGGAGAGATTCCAGAGAGAGATTCCAGAGAGAGATTCCAGAGAGAGATTCCAGAGATTCCAGAGAGAGATTCAGAGAAAGATACAGAGAAAGATTCCAGAGAAAGAAGACCCGTGGGGAAGGAGTAACTGGGAGGAGACAACTATGAAGAATCACCAGAGAGAGGAACCACCGGAAAGCAGAACAATGGAGAGGCTGCAGGCAGCAAAAGTGCTGCTGCTGGCCGGCTCCAGATAGCGAAGCCTGGGGAGAAGGCCAGTGGATCTGGAAAGGCAGCGGAAGGTCAATGAGTCCGTGCTGCTTGGGAAAGGGCACCCATCTGGAGCAGTGTTTGTTCTGCACAACATGGCTGAACAGCTGGAATTGTGCCTTTGAGTCGGTGCTGGAGTGCAGCTGTGTGAGGCCAGTGGATGCAGCATCAGTGGAAGAGGTTAAACATCAGGTGATGAGTGCTCATGGAAAAGACTGGGGTGAGTTTTGGAGGGAATTCAGAGGTTGGATCTTCGAAGATGAAGACTTGAAATTCGTCATGAGTGGGGCAGAGTCTTGATGAGATTGTGCAACTCACAGTGGACACTGACATCCAGGTGAGTTGTTGGGAAATCCATGGGATCTGTCTTGGTTACATCTGCCATTGAATGTGCAATGCAATTTGTTCGAGCGTGGTTTGACTTTTAATTCACATTCACCTCACATCAATCCTGAATGATAGAGTATCAGATAGACAGTGCACATTGTTACCCCCTTCTGACCGTGTACAGTGAAGCTCATTTTATGAGTTTAAAAGCTGCAATCTTGTAGCTGTATTCTCTCTGTCAGTACCTCTGACCTCAATCTTTGTCGACCTTTGATCGCTAACGGGATTCTGCCACAGTTAGTGACTCTTATCCAGGATTACAATGGGCTCCGGTGGGGTTACCTCCGCGTGGACAGATATCAGTGCTGTTAGCACTGGGTTCAGAGATATCCTCATTTCAGTCTGAAATAGGGTGTTAATCATTGAGTAGCAGCCACGGGGATATATACAGTGATTAGCAGTCACAGGGATATATACAGTGATTAGCAGTCACAGGGATATATACAGTGATTAGACATCACTGGGATATATACAGTGATTAGCAGCCACGCGGATATATACAGTGATTAGCAGCCACGGGGATATATACAGTGATTAGCAGTCACAGGGATATATACAGTGATTAGCAGTCACAGGGATATATACAGTGATTAGACATCACTGTGATATATACAGTGATTAGCAGTCACGGGGATATATACAGTGATTAGCAGTCACGGGGATATATACAGTGATTAGCAGTCACAGGGATATATACAGTGATTAGACATCACAGGGATATATACAGTGATTAGCAGTCACAGGGATATATACAGTGATTAGACATCACTGTGATATATACAGTGATTAGCAGTCACGGGGATATATACAGTGATTAGCAGTCACGGGGATATATACAGTGATTAGCAGTCACGGGGATATATACAGTGATTAGCAGCCACGGGGATATATACAGTGATTAGCAGTCACAGGGATATATACAGTGATTAGCAGCCACGGGGATATATACAGTGATTAGCAGTCACGGGGATATATACAGTGATTAGCAGCCACGGGGATATATACAGTGATTAGCAGTCACGGGGATACATACAGTGATTAGCAGCCACGCGGATATATACAGTGATTAGCAGCCACGGGGATATATACAGTGATTAGCAGTCACAGGGATATATACAGTGATTAGCAGTCACGGGGATATATACAGTGATTAGCAGCCACGGGGATACATACAGTGATTAGCAGCCACGGGGATATATACAGTGATTAGCAGTCACGGGGATATATACAGTGATTAGCAGTCACTGTGATATATACAGTGATTAGCAGTCACGGGGATATATACAGTAATTAGCAGTCACGGGGATATATACAGTAATTAGCAGTCACGGGGATATATACAGTAATTAGCAGCCACGGGGATATATACAGTGATTAGCAGCCACGGGGATATATACAGTGATTAGCAGTCACGGGGATATATACAGTGATTAGCAGTCACGGGGATATATACAGTGATTAGCAGTCACGGGGATATATACAGTGATTAGCAGCCACGGGGATATATACAGTGATTAGCAGTCACGGGGATATATACAGTGATTAGCAGTCACGGGGATATATACAGTGATTAGCAGCCACGGGGATATATACAGTGATTAGCAGTCACAGGGATATATACAGTGATTAGCAGTCACGGGGATATATACAGTGATTAGCAGTCACAGGGATATATACAGTGATTAGCAGTCACGGGGATATATACAGTGATTAGCAGTCACAGGGATATATACAGTGATTAGCAGCCACGGGGATGTATACAGTGATTAGCAGTCACTGGGATATATACAGTGATTAGCAGTCACGGGGATATATACAGTGATTAGACATCACTGGGATATATACAGTGATTAGCAGTCACGGGGATATATACAGTGATTAGACATCACTGGGATATATACAGTGATTAGCAGTCACGGGGATATATACAGTGATTAGCAGTCACTGTGATATATACAGTGATTAGCAGCCACGGGGATATATACAGTGATTAGCAGTCACGGGGATATATACAGTGATTAGCAGTCACGGGGATATATACAGTGATTAGCAGCCACGGGGATATATACAGTGATTAGCAGTCACGGGGATATATACAGTGATTAGCAGTCACGGGGATATATACAGTGATTAGACATCACTGGGATATATACAGTGATTAGCAGTCACAGGGATATATACAGTGATTAGCAGCCACGGGGATATATACAGTGATTAGCAGCCACGGGGATATATACAGTGATTAGCAGTCACGGGGATATATACAGTGATTAGCAGTCACGGGGATATATACAGTGATTAGACATCACTGGGATATATACAGTGATTAGCAGTCACGGGGATATATACAGTGATTAGCAGTCACTGTGATACATACAGTGATTAGCAGCCACGGGGATATATACAGTGATTAGCAGCCACGGGGATATATACAGTGATTAGCAGTCACTGGGATATATACAGTGATTAGCAGTCACGGGGATATATACAGTGATTAGACATCACTGGGATATATACAGTGATTAGCAGTCACGGGGATATATACAGTGATTAGACATCACTGGGATATATACAGTGATTAGCAGTCACGGGGATATATACAGTGATTAGCAGTCACTGTGATATATACAGTGATTAGCAGTCACGGGGATATATACAGTGATTAGCAGTCACGGGGATATATACAGTGATTAGCAGTCACGGGGATATATACAGTGATTAGACATCACTGGGATAAATACAGTGATTAGGAGTCACAGGGATATATACAGTGATTAGCAGTCACAGGGATATATACAGTGATTAGCAGTCACAGGGATAAATACAGTGATTAGCAGTCACGGGGATATATACAGTGATTAGCAGCCACGGGGATGTATACAGTGATTAGCAGTCACAGGGATATATACAGTGATTAGCAGTCACGGGGATATATACAGTGATTAGCAGTCACAGGGATATATACAGTGATTAGCAGTCACGGGGATATATACAGTGATTAGCAGTCACAGGGATATATACAGTGATTAGCAGTCACGGGGATATATACAGTGATTAGCAGCCACGGGGATATATACAGTAATTAGCAGTCACGGGGATATATACAGTGATTAGCAGTCACAGGGATATATACAGTGATTAGCAGTCACAGGGATATATACAGTGATTAGCAGTCACGGGGATATATACAGTGATTAGCAGTCACAGGGATAAATACAGTGATTAGCAGTCACGGGGATATATACAGTGATTAGCAGCCACGGGGATATATACAGTGATTAGCAGTCACTGGGATATATACAGTGATTAGCAGTCACGGGGATATATACAGTGATTAGACATCACTGGGATATATACAGTGATTAGCAGTCACGGGGATGTATACAGTGATTAGCAGTCACGGGGATATATACAGTGATTAGCAGTCACAGGGATAAATACAGTGATTAGCAGTCACGGGGATATATACAGTGATTAGCAGCCACGGGGATATATACAGTGATTAGCAGTCACTGGGATATATACAGTGATTAGCAGTCACGGGGATATATACAGTGATTAGACATCACTGGGATATATACAGTGATTAGCAGTCACGGGGATATATACAGTGATTAGACATCACTGGGATATATACAGTGATTAGCAGTCACGGGGATATATACAGTGATTAGCAGTCACTGTGATATATACAGTGATTAGCAGTCACGGGGATATATACAGTGATTAGCAGTCACGGGGATATATACAGTGATTAGACATCACTGGGATAAATACAGTGATTAGGAGTCACAGGGATATATACAGTGATTAGCAGTCACAGGGATATATACAGTGATTAGCAGTCACGTGGATATATACAGTGATTAGCAGTCACGGTGATATATACAGTGATTAGCAGTCACGGGGATATATACAGTGATTAGCAGCCACGGGGATGTATACAGTGATTAGCAGTCACGGGGATATATACAGTGATTAGCAGCCACGGGGATGTATACAGTGATTAGCAGCCACGGGGATATATACAGTGATTAGCAGCCACGGGGATGTATACAGTGATTAGCAGTCACGGGGATATATACAGTGATTAGCAGCCACGGGGATGTATACAGTGATTAGCAGTCACGGGGATATATACAGTGATTAGCAGTCACAGGGATATTTACAGTGATTAGCAGTCACGGGGATATATACAGTGATTAGCAGCCACGGGGATATATACAGTGATTAGCAGCCACGGGGATATATACAGTGATTAGCAGTCACGGGGATATATACAGTGATTAGCAGCCACGGGGATGTATACAGTGATTAGCAGTCACGGGGATATATACAGTGATTAGCAGTCACGGGGATATATACAGTGATTAGCAGCCACGGGGATGTATACAGTGATTAGCAGTCACGGGGATATATACAGTGATTAGCAGTCACGGGGATATATACAGTGATTAGACATCACTGGGATAAATACAGTGATTAGGAGTCACAGGGATATATACAGTGATTAGCAGTCACGGGGATATATACAGTGATTAGCAGTCACGGGGATATATACAGTGATTAGCAGCCACGGGGATGTATACAGTGATTAGCAGTCACGGGGATATATACAGTGATTAGCAGTCACGGGGATATATACAGTGATTAGCAGTCACGGGGATATATACAGTGATTAGCAGTCACAGGGATAAATACAGTGATTAGCAGTCACGGGGATATATACAGTGATTAGCAGCCACGGGGATATATACAGTGATTAGCAGTCACGGGGATATATACAGTGATTAGCAGCCACGGGGATGTATACAGTGATTAGCAGTCACGGGGATATATACAGTGATTAGCAGTCACGGGGATATATACAGTGATTAGACATCACTGGGATAAATACAGTGATTAGGAGTCACAGGGATATATACAGTGATTAGCAGTCACGGGGATATATACAGTGATTAGCAGTCACGGGGATATATACAGTGATTAGCAGTCACAGGGATATATACAGTGATTAGCTGTCACGGGGATATATACAGTGATTAGCAGTCACGGGGATATATACAGTGATTAGCAGTCACAGGGATATATACAGTGATTAGCTGTCACGGGGATATATACAGTGATTAGCAGTCACGGGGATATATACAGTGATTAGCAGTCACAGGGATATATACAGTGATTAGCTGTCACGGGGATATATACAGTGATTAGCAGCCACTGGGATATATACAGTGATTAGCAGTCACGGGGATATATACAGTGATTAGCAGTCACAGGGATATATACAGTGATTAGCAGTCACGGGGATATATACAGTGATTAGCAGTCACAGGGATATATACAGTGATTAGCAGTCACGGGGATATATACAGTAATTAGACATCACTGGGATAAATACAGTGATTAGGAGTCACAGGGATATATACAGTGATTAGCAGTCACGGGGATATATACAGTGATTAGCAGTCACGGGGATATATACAGTGATTAGCAGTCACAGGGATATATACAGTGATTAGCAGTCACGTGGATATATACAGTGATTAGCAGTCACGGGGATATATACAGTGATTAGCAGTCACGTGGATATATACAGTGATTAGCAGTCACGGGGATATATACAGTGATTAGCAGTCACGGGGATATATACAGTGATTAGCAGTCACGGGGATATATACAGTGATTAGCAGCCACGGGGATATATACAGTGATTAGCAGTCACTGTGATATATACAGTGATTAGCAGTGACGGGGATATATACAGTGATTAGCAGTCACGGGGATATATACAGTGATTAGCAGTCACGGGGATATATACAGTGATTAGCAGTCACGGGGATATATACAGTGAAATATGGTGATTTCCAAAAGGCATTTGAGAAAATACCACACTAAAAAGTTAGAAAGTGAAATAGGGGTTCATGAATTGGGGATGATCGGAGATAAGATATTGGGAAGGACAGAGGATTGGTTGATGGATCGGAAGCAAGGAGCAGGCAGAAATGGGTCAGGTTGCCAGGCTGTAAGTAATGGAGTGCCGCTAGGGTCAGTGCTGGGACCACAGCTATTTACAGCCTATATACAAAGAGTAATGTATCTAGGTTTGTTGATGAGCTCGGAGTAAAGGCAAGTTGCGTGGAGCACACAGAGGGTGCAAAAGGACATAGACAGGATAAGTGTGTGGGCAGCAAGCTTGCAGGTGGAATATAGCGTGAGGGAGTGTGAGGTTATTCATTTTGGTTGTACAACCAGAAAAGCAGGATCTTTTTAAAAGGTGTGGAATTTGTAAGTGTTGATATTCAGAAGGATTTAGTTGCGCAAGGAACACAGGAAGTCAGCACGCAGGTGCAACAAGGAATTGGAAGGCAAATGATATGCTGGCCTTTACTCTGAGGGGATTGGAATACAAGAATAAAGACATCTTACTACAATTGTACAGGGTTTTGTTGAAACCACCGCCGGAATTATCCCGCCCCACTCGGGACGGGCATTGGAACGGGCAACAGGCGGACAATGGGAAGGTCCGTTTACCTCGGGCAGGATTTTCCAGTCTCAGGTCGAGTGAGGTCATAAAATCCTGCCTCATATCTGGAATACTGTGTGTGATTTTTCTTTCCATGTTGAAGGAAGGATATCCTTGCATTGGAGACAGTACAGCAAAGGTTTGCTCGATTGGATCCAGGGGTGTGACTTTCCCTTGCCAGGGGTTGTGAGGTGTGGGGGAGGGAAAGAGGTGGGGGTTGTGGGGGAGGGAAGGGGGGGTTGTGGGGGAAGGAAGGTGGGATTGTGGGAGGGCTGTGGGGTGTATGAGAGGGCGGGTGCATGAGGATGGTGTTTCCAAGTTGGAGACTGAGGACTATGATCTACGATCCCTGGAAGTCCTGCATTTTGGCACATGCATTCAGACTGTCAGGCCACACATGCTCTGCTCTGGGTTTCCCCTCCTTCAGTTTTAATGACTTGGCCAGTCACAGTGTGTTTGCTGTAACACAATGTGAAAACAAGGATCCCAGCGCCAGGTTTGGAGTAATAACATGGGGAGTCCCAGGACCCTGAGGAGGGAACCCAGAGAGAGATTTTCAGAGATTCCAAAGAGAGGTTCCAGAGAGAGATTCCAGAGTGAGATTCCAGGGAAAGATTCCAGGGAGAGATTCCAGGGAGAGATTCCAGGGAGAGATTCCAGAGAGAGATTCCAGAGAGAGATTCCAGAGATTCCAGAGAGAGATTCAGAGAAAGATACAGAGAAAGATTCCAGAGAAAGAAGACCCGTGGGGAAGGAGTAACTGGGAGGAGACAACTATGAAGAACCACCAGAGAGAGGAACCACCGGAAAGCAGAACAATGGAGAGGCTGCAGGCAGCAAAAGTGCTGCTGCTGGCCGGCTCCAGATAGCGAGGCCTGGGGAGAAGGCCAGTGGATCTGGAAAGGCAGCGGAAGGTCAATGAGTCCGTGCTGCTTGGGAAAGGGCACCCATCAGGAGCAGTGTTTGTTCTGCACAACATGGCTGAACAGCTGGAATTGTGCCTTTGAGTCGGTGCTGGAGTGCAGCTGTGTGAGGCCAGTGGATGCAGCATCAGTGGAAGAGGTTAAACATCAGGTGATGAGTGCTCATGGAAAAGACTGGGGTGAGTTTTGGAGGGAATTCAGAGGTTGGATCTTCGAAGATGAAGACTTGAAATTCGTCATGAGTGGGGCAGAGTCTTGATGAGATTGTGCAACTCACAGTGGACACTGACATCCAGGTGAGTTGTTGGGAAATCCATGGGATCTGTCTTGGTTACATCTGCCATTGAATGTGCAATGCAATTTGTTCGAGCGTGGTTTGACTGTTAATTCACATTCACCTCACATCAATCCTGAATGATAGAGTATCAGATAGATAGTGCACATTGTTACCCCCTTCTGACCGTGTACAGTGAAGCTCATTTTATGAGTTTAAAAGCTGCAATCTTGTAGCTGTATCCTCTCTGTCAGTACCTCTGACCTCAATCTTTGTCGACCTTTGATCGCTAACGGGATTCTGCCACAGTTAGTGACTCTTATCCAGGATTACAATGGGCTCCGGTGGGGTTACCTCCGCGTGGACAGATATCAGTGCTGTTAGCACTGGGTTCAGAGATATCCTCATTTCAGTCTGAAATAGGGTGTTAATCATTGAGTAGCAGTCACGGGGATATATACAGTGATTAGCAGTCACGGGGATACATACAGTGATTAGCAGTCACGGGGATACATACAGTGATTAGCAGTCACGGGGATACATACAGTTATTAGCAGTCACAGGGATATATACAGTGATTAGCAGCCACGCGGATATATACAGTGATTAGCAGTCACAGGGATATATACAGTGATTAGCAGCCACAGGGATATATACAGTGATTAGCAGTCACAGGGATATATACAGTGATTAGCAGTCACGGGGATACATACAGTGATTAGCAGTCACGGGGATACATACAGTTATTAGCAGTCACAGGGATATATACAGTGATTAGCAGTCACGGGGATACATACAGTTATTAGCAGTCACAGGGATATATACAGTGATTAGCAGCCACGCGGATATATACAGTGATTAGCAGTCACAGGGATATATACAGTGATTAGCAGCCACGCGGATATATACAGTGATTAGCAGTCACAGGGATATATACAGTGATTAGCAGTCACGGGGATATATACAGTGATTAGCAGTCACGGGGATACATACAGTGATTAGCAGTCACAGGGATATATACAGTGATTAGCAGTCACAGGGATATATACAGTGATTAGCAGCCACGCGGATATATACAGTGATTAGCAGTCACAGGGATATATACAGTGATTAGCAGCCACAGGGATATATACAGTGATTAGCAGTCACAGGGATATATACAGTGATTAGGAGTCACAGGGATATATACAGTGATTAGCAGCCACAGGGATATATACAGTGATTAGCAGTCACGGGGATATATACAGTAATTAGGAGTCACAGGGATATATACAGTGATTAGGAGTCACGGGGATATATACAGTGATTAGCAGTCACAGGGATATATACAGTAATTAGCAGTCACGGGGATATATACAGTGATTAGCAGCCACGGGGATATATACAGTGATTAGGAGTCACGGTGATATATACAGTAATTAGCAGTCACGGGGATATATACAGTGATTAGCAGTCACGGGGATATATGGAAGGATCTGCCTTCGTTGCACCTGCCATTCAAAGAACAAAGAACAAAGAAAATTACAGCACAGGAACAGGCCCTTCGGCCCTCCAAGCCTGCACCGACCATGCTGCCCGACTGAACTAAAACCCCCACCTTTCCGGGGACCATATCCCTCTATTCCCATCCTATTCATGTATTTGTCAAGACGCCCCTTAAAAGTCACTACCGTATCCGCTTCCACTACCTCCCCCGGCAACGAGTTCCAGGCACCCACCACTCTCTGTGTAAAATATCTGCCTCGTACATCTCTTTTAAACCTTGCCCCTCGCACCTTAAACCTGTGCCCCCGAGTAATTGACTCTTCCACCCTGGGAAAAAGCTTCTGACTATCCACTCTGTCCATGCCTCTCATAATCTTGCAGACTGCTATCAGGTCTCCCCTCAACCTCCGTCGCTCCAATGAGAACAAACCAAGTTTCTCCAACCTCTCCTCATAGCTAATGCCCTCCATACCAGGCAACATCCTGGTAACATCCTCCAAAGCCTCCACATCCTTCTGGTAGTGTGGCGAACCAGAATTGAACACTATATTCCAAGTGCGGACGAACTAAGGTTCTATAAAGTTGCAACATGACTTGCCAATTTTTAAACTCAATACCCCGGCCGATGAAGGCAAGCATGCCGTATGCCTTCTTGACTACCTTCTCTACCTGTATTGCCACTTTCAGTGACCTGTGTACCTGTACACCCAGATCCCTCTGCCTATCAATACTCTTAAGGGTTCTGCCATTTACTGTATATTTCCTATCTGTATTAGACCTTCCAAAATGCATTACCTCACATTTGTCCGATTAAACTCCATCTGCCATCTCTCCGCCCAAGTCTCCAACTGATCTATATCCTGCTGTATCCTCTGATGGTCCTCATCGCTATCCGTAAATCCACCAACCTTTGTGTCGTCCGCAAACTTACTAATCAATCCAGTTACATTTTCCTCCAAATCATTTATATATATTACAAACATTACAGTACATTGTGTAATGTAATGTGTTTGCCCATAGTTTGTCTGTTAATTCACATGTACCTCATGTCAATGCTGAATGTTAGAGTATGAAATAAATATTATAAATTGTTCTACTTTTCTGATTTTGTAAAGTTTATATTTTTTTGTTTAAAAACTGTTGTATCTTGTAGCTTTATTCTCTTGGTAAGTACATTGGATATCAAACTTTGTCTGCACAAAACATCGCTGGATTGTAGCAGAATTTGGGGAGCTAGCTCAGGATCATAAGGAATGGCAGAGTTGAGTAAACCTGGTCTATATTCTCTGGAGTTTAGAGAGATGAGAGGCCATCTCATTGAAACATAGAAGATTCGGACAGATTGTAACTGGATGGACACTGCGAGGTTGTTTCTGCTGGCTGGGACTCTAGAACATTGGGCACAGTCTCATGATAAGGGATCAGTCATTTCGGACTGTGATGAGGAGAAATGCCTTCACTCAAATGAATCATTGGAATTCACTCCCCCAGGTGGTTGTGGATGCTCCATCGTTGAATATAGGATGGACAAATCTGGGGATACGGGGAGTGGGCAGGAAGTCTAGGATCAGCCATGGTGAATGGTGCAGTAGACCCGGTGGATGTGTGGTCTACTCCTGCTCCTATCTCTTGCGTTCTTGACTGACCAAAAATGGAGGTACTGGAGGAGAAAACTCTGGGATGTATCTGAAGGCAAATATAATGTGAAAATTCAGCAATAAACCGCTGAGGGCCGAGCTGCAGGAAGGAGCTAGATAAAAAAAATCAATGGATAAATAGTCAATGCCATTGGTGGTCGGATCGTGGGATTGACTCTCAGAAAAAACAGCTCAATTAATAACTTGACATTTTAGATTGATAAAGATTTCTAGCTGAGGATATTGAGGGATATGGAGTGAAGGCAATTAGACTGAGTTCAGAACAGGTCACCTCTGATCTCACTGATTGGGGAAACAGGCCCAAGGGGCTGATTGGCTTCCCCCTGTTCCAATGTAACTGTCTCAGCCAGGGAAAGGTTCCTGCTCGATGTCACAGGTTTGTGGCTATGAATTGTCAACAGGACAGGCAAGGTCACACGGCCTTCAGGAGCAAATACTCGGCCAACATTCCTGGTTCAAACTGCAAAGTGAAGACTGCCAGAAGTAGGAGATTATAATGTGAAAGGAAACCTTAGTCAACCTTATGTCTGTCTATGTCTATGAACATGGACTGAGCATCTGGTCTGAAATGTGCAGGTGTGGAGCTGGCCACAAACTAGACACTTTGGGCATCACCCTCGGGTCCTGCCAGATTAGTCTCTACACATTCCACTGCAACTCCCCCTTACAGAGCTGTGCTTCCTCAGGGGGCCTTCCTCTGCCTTATTCAAACCAAATTCATTTCCAACTGCTGAGAGCATCAATACTCAGAATTCCGACTGGTCACCATTAGCTGCTCTTCTCTCCTCCCTCCCATGTTTTGAGTATAGGGCTAACGGGAGGACTTTGAATAGTGTGGAGGAGCAGAGGGATCTAGGTGTATGTGTGCATAGATCCCTGAAAGTTGGGAATCAAGTAGATAAGGTTGTTAAGAAGGCATATGGTGTCTTGGCGTTTATTGGTAGGGGGATTGAATTTAGGAGTCGTAGCGTTATGTTGCAACTGTACACAACTCTGGTGCGGCCGCACTTGGAGTACTGTGTGCAGTTCTGGTCCCCACATTACAGGAAGGATGTGGAGGCTTTGGAGAGGGTGCAGAGGAGGTTTACCAGGATGTTGCCTGGTATGGAGGGGAGATCCTATGAGGAGAGGCTGAGGGATTTGGGATTGTTTTCGCTGGAAAGGCGGCGGCTAAGAGGGGATCTTATTGAAACATATAAGATGATTAGAGGTTTAGATAGGGTGGATAGTGATAGCCTTTTTCCTCTGATGGAGAAATCCAGCACGAGGGGGCATGGCTTTAAATTGAGGGGGGGTAGTTATAGAACCGATGTCAGGGGTAGGTTCTTTACCCAGAGGGTGGTGAGGGATTGGAATGCCCTGCCAGCATCAGTAGTAAATGCGCCTAGTTTGGGGGCGTTTAAGAGATCCGTAGATAGGTTCATGGACGAAAAGAAATTGGTTTAGGTTGGAGGGTCACAGTTTTTTTTTTTAACTGGTCGGTGCAACATCGTGGGCCGAAGGGCCTGTTCTGCGCTGTAATGTTCTATGTTCTATGTTCTATGTTCTATGTTTTGATTGGTCTGAAAGAGGCATTTTCCACCTCCCTCTTAATTCTGACAGAAGCTCTGGAAGGAGATTTGGGTGAGAGATATTTGTGTCAGGAGATTGACACCAGCTAATAATGGCTTTCAAATCAGTTTAGACTCGTTTGGAGGATGGGATTAGTTCCAGCAACAGAAGTCAGGGGAATCACTGGATGGAGATCTAGGTTGATCTCGTTCACTTTCTGACACCCTGATAATTGCTAACATATTATTAGGTTCTTGACTAATCACATTGATTGATTTCTATTAACTAGCAAATTGCGATCCGCTATGTGGCAGGACAAGGAAATGCAACTTATTGAAGAGCTAAAGCTAGCATAGTAAGAAGTCTCACAACACCAGGTTGAAGTCCAACAGGTTTATTTGGTAGCACGAGCTTTTGGAGCGCTACTCCTTCACTCACCTGATGAAGGAGCAGCGCTCCAAAAGCTCGTGCTACCAAATAAACCTGTTGGACTTCAACCTGGTGTGAGATTTTTTTATTGTGCCCACCCCAGTCCAACGCCGGAAATTCCACATCAAAGCTAGTATAGGCATGATGGGTGAATGGCTTCTTTCTGAACTGCATGATTCTATGAGCTGGCTGAAGGCCATTTGTCCCTTTACCCTGCCTCTGAGTGGTTGTAAGGCCAATAAATGCATCAACTCCCTGTGTACCTTACTGAAATGTTCCAACAGCATCTTCTGTTTGGCCTTCTCATAGGGGTCGCTGGGAATGAGGCGTTTCGCAGGGTACTTGTCATCCAGAAACTCGCAGGTGATTGGAGAATCATAGACCAGCTCATTCTGGCAGGTCTCCAATACTGGCACCAAACCAAGAGGATTCTTCTCGGAAAACCAGTCAGGCTTATCCAGCAGATTGATGTTAACTGTTTCATACCTTAAAGAGAATAGAGTGTGGAGTAAATCCGAGTAACCATCACAAACATGTCAAACTGGGGAGTGAATACATCATACAGACATTCAGCAGGAGCAAGGTTTCCTCAATTGGAAAAGCCATGAAGGAACCTGAGCACGTCCTGTGGGTGGGCTTGTCGGGCAGCAGAGCCAGTCCACTATTGGCCACTGGCAGGAAGTCTATGGGGTTTGGGGTGACCTGCACCCTCTGCCACCAGGAAATACACCAGTCGGGGGTGAGGGGTTGTGATTGACGGGTCCTGGAAGATCCCATCAGCGGGAAGGGCGGGAAAATTTTGGCAACTTGCCTATATATTTAGAGTGTGAAACTGTTGCTTACGAGCTAGATCACAATAACACTTCCTCAGCAGCACGGTGGCACAGTGGTTAGCGCTGCTGCCTCGCAGGGCCAGGGACCTGCCTTCAATTCCTGGCTTGGGTCACTGTCTGTGTGGAGTCTGCACGTTCTCCCCGTGTCTGTGTGGGTTTCCTCCAGATGCTCTGGTTTCCTCCCACAGTAAGAAGTCTCACAACACCAGGTTAAAGTCCAACAAGTTTATTTGGTAGCACAAGCCACTAGCTTTCGGAGCGCTGCCCCTTCATCTGGTGAGTCACTCACCTGATGAAGGAGCAGTGCTCCAAAAGCTAGTGGCTTGTGCTACCAAATAAACCTGTTGGACGTTAACCTGGTGTTGTGAGACTTCTTACTGTGGTTACCCCAGACTAACGCTGGCATCTCTACATCAGTCCTCCCACAGCCCAAAGATGTGTAGGTTAGGTGGATTGGCTATGCTAAATTGCCCCTTAGTGTCCTGGGATGCGTAGGTTAGAGGGATTAGCGGGGTAAATATGTGGGGTTCCGAGGATAGGGCCTGGGTGGGATTGTTGTTGGTGCAGACTCGATGGGCTGAATGGCCTTCTTCTGCACTGTAGGGATTCTATGATTCTATAATCACAGCAGGACCACAAACCATGGCCCTTGATACGGATGATATTGGAATAGTGTAGGTTAGATGGGCTTTAGATTGGTTTCACAGGTCGGCGCAACATCGAGGGCCGAAGGTCCTGTACTGCGCTGTAATGTTCTATGTTCTATGTTAAGCTTTTCATCTCAGATAACTCTATTTAAAATTCTCAACCTTGTTTTCGAGCCTGTTCTTGCTCAGGCCCCTGGATCCCTCTCCAGCTCCATAAAGCTCTGAGATTTCAGTGATTTTCCAATCCAGGCCTCTTACCCATCCCCGGTTTTAATTATTCTGTCACTGGCAGTTGGGCCTTCAGCTGTCCGAATCTGAAACTCCGGAACTCCTCTCTAAACACCGCCACTTATTTACCTTCTCCCCTCCTTTAACAAACTCCTTCAAATCTGCCTCATTGACCAAGCTTTTGGTCACCAGTCAAAATATCACCCTCTGCGTCAAATTCTCACAGAATCACAGAATTGTCACGGTTCAGGAGGAGGCCATTCGGCCCATCGTGTCTGCACCAGCTCTCCAAACAGGCATCATGACTTAGTGCCATTCCCCTGCCTTTCCCCCGTAGCCCCTGCACATTGTTCCTATAAGTTCGGTTGATAATGTTCCTGTGATGCACCTTGGGGTGTTTTTACCAGTTTAAAGGTGCTAGATAACTCTCAGAGTAAGAGTTGAGGTTGGCTGTGAGGGCGATACCTGTTCCAGGCCCAGTCCATGCCTGGTGTACTGGGAACGCTCCAGCATTGCTTTCCTGTTCCGAATTTCCCACTCCTCCACTGCTTCTCTCCTGTTCTAGATCACCTCTCACATATACCTGTCCTGAGCTTGCCTTTCACCTTCTAAACCCTGACCCTGCTTTCTCCTGGAACAGGCAAAACCTGTGGTCAATTCGAAAAACCTCTGTACAGTTCCTCCTTGGTCACCTGGAGCAAAGAGACTAGAAGAACCTGAACTTCTCTGGATGAAGCCTAACTCCTCTACCGTCTCTAACTGGACTGCTTACTTCAGTTAGGAACCTTTCATGTTCCTTTCTGGCACTGAACTGGTTTGGAACATACATTACTCTTCAACTGGGCAAAAAAGTGGCAGATGGAATACAATGTGGAAAAGTGTGAGGTTATGCACTTTGGAAAGAGGAATGGAGGCAGAGACTATTTTCTAAATGGGAAAATGTTTAGGAAATCAGAAACACAAAGGGACTTGGGAGTCATTGATCAAGATTCTCTTAAGGTTAACGTGCAGGTTCAGTCGGCAGTTAGGAAGGCAAATGCAATGTTAGCATTCATGTCGAGAGGGCTAGAATACAAGAGCAGGGATGTACTTCTGAGGCTGTATAAGGCTCTAGTCAGACCCCATTTGGAGTATTGTGAGCAGTTTTGGGCCCCATATCTAAGGAAGGATGTGCTGGCCTTGGAAAGGGTCCAGAGGAGATTCACAAGAATGATCCCTGGAATGAAGAGCTTGTCGTATGAGGAACGGTTCAGGACTCTGGGTCTGTACTCGTTGGAGTTTTGAAGGATGAGGGGGGGATCTTATTCAAACTTACAGGATACTGCGAGGCCTGGATAGAGTGGACTTGGAGAGGATGTTTCCACTAATGGGAAAAATTAGAACCAGAGGGCACAACCTCAGGCTAAAGGGACGATTCTTTAAAACAGAGATGAGGAGTAATTTCTTCAGCCAGAGAGTGGTAAATCTGTGGAACTCTTTGCCGCAGAAGGCTGTGGAGGCCGGGTCATTGAGTGCCTTTAAGACAGAGATTGATAGGTTCTTGATTAATAAGGGGACCAGGGGTTATGGGGAAAAGGCAGGAGAATGGGGATGAGAAAAATATCAGCCATGATTGAATGTCGGAGCAGACTCGATGGGCCGAGTGGCCTAATTCTGCTCCTAGAACCATAGAACCATAGAAAATTACAGCTCAGAAACAGGCCTTTTGGCCCTTCTTGTCTGTGCCGAACCATTTTTTGCCGAGTCCCACTGACCTGCACTTGGACCATATCCCTCCACACCCCTCTCATCCATGAACCCGTCCAGGTTTTTCTTAAATGTTAAAAGTGACCCCGCATTTACCACTTTATCCGGCAGCTCATTCCACACTCCCACCACTCTCTGCATGAAGAAGCCCCCCTAATATTCCCTTTAAACCTTTCTCCTTGCACCCTTAACCCATGCCCTCTAGTTTTTTTCTCCCCTAGCCTCAGCGGAAAAAGCCTGCTTGCATTCACTCTATACCCATCAAAATCTTATACACCTCTATCAAATCTCCCCTCAATCTTCTACGCTCCAGGGAATAAAGTCCCAACCTATTCAATCTCTCTCTGTAACTCAGCTTCTCAAGTCCCGGCAACATCCTTGTGAACCTTCTCTGCACTCTTTCAACCTTATTTACATCCTTCCTGTAACTAGGTGACCAAAACTGTACACAATACTCCAAATTCGGCCTCACCAATGCCTTATATAACCTTACCATAACACTCCAACTTTTATACTCGATACTCTGATTTATAAAGGCCAATGTACCAAAGGCACTCTTTACGACCCTATCCACCTGTGACGTCAATTTTAGGGAATTCTGTACCTGTATTCCCAGATCTCTCTGTTCAACTGCACTCTTCAGAGTCCTACCATTTAACCTGTACGTTCTACTTTGGTTTGTCCTTCCAATGTGCAATATCTCACACTTGTCTGCGTTAAATTCCATTTGCCATTTTTCAGCCCATTTTTCTAGTTGGTCCAAATCCCTCTGCAAGCTTTGAAAACCTTCCTCACTGTCCACTACACCTCCAATCTTTGTATCATCAGCAAACTTGCTGATCCAATTTACCACATTATCATCCAGGTCATTGATATAGATGACAAACAACAATGGACCCAACACCGATCCCTGCGGCACACCACTAGTCACAGGCCTCCACTCAGAGAAGCAATCCTCCACAACCACTCTCTGGCTTCTTCCATTGAGCCAGTGTCTAATCCAATTTACTACCTCCCCATGTATACCTAGGGAGCTGAACCTTCCTAACTAACCTCCCATGAGGGACCTTGTCAAAGGCCTTGCTGAAATCCAGGTAGACAACATCCACCGCCTTCCCTTCATCCACTTTCCTGGTAACCTCCTCGAAAAACTCTAATAGATTGGTCAAACATGACCTACCACGCACAAAGCCATGTTGACTCTCCCTAATAAGTCCCTGTCTATCCAAATATTTATAGTTCCTATCCCTTATCACACCTTCCAATAACTTGCCCACCACCGACGTCAAACTTACTGGCCTATAATTTCCCGGATTTCTTTTGGAACCTTTTTTAAACAACGGAACAACATGAGCCACCCTCCAATCATCCGGCACCTCCCCCGTGAATACTGACATTTTAAATATGTCTGCCAGGGTCCCTGCAAGTTCAACACTAGCTTCCCTCAAGGTCCGTGGGAATACCCTGTCCGGTCCTGGGGATTTATCCACTCTGATTTGCCTCAAGACAGCGAGCACCTCCTCCCCTTTAATCTGTAAAGGTTCCATGACCTCCCTACCTGTTTGCCCTATTTCCGTAGACTCCATGCCCGTTTCCTCAGTAAATACGGATGCAAAAAAACCATTTAGTATCTCCCCCATCTCTTTTGGTTCCATACACAGTCTACCACTCTGGTCTTCAAGAGGACCAATTTTATCCCTCACTATCCTTTTGCTCCTAACATACCTATAGAAGCTCTTTGGATTTTCCTTCACTCTGTCTGCCAAAGCCGAGGCAAATGCCCAACGTGAGCTCAGACAAAATGTTTGGAAACATTGATCTTACTTGATTCCCTTCGCTTCCAGGACCAGGAGAGTACGATGGGCAAATGGACAATATCTCATGCTGTACACACGGATCATTCCAGCAGGCACAGGGCCGGGGGCTGGACTCCCTGCAAAAGGACAGGAAACACTCATTAATCATTGAGAAAATGGACAGTTGTGAGATTTAGGCGTCCAGGGCCCAGGCAACAAGTAGCGTGGAAACTGGCACTGTGTATTTAGCCAACACCCCAGTGAATCAACAGTGTGGATAGGTGTGGGATTACACAGCCAGCTACAGATTGATAAGAGGAACCAGAATCATTCGCTCGTGAGTTACGCTTTGAGATTTGTTAATATTTGTGAAAGGACAAATGTGTTTAACAAACTTGATCGAGTTCTTTGATAAAGTGATGGAGAAGCAAGTACAGCTGCCTGGAATGTGGGCTTTCAGCAGGGGTTCGATCAGGTGCTCACCTAACCTGCTGATACAAGTGGAGCCTGTGGGATTAAGGGTAAAGCGGCAATCTGGATACAAGACTGGGAAAGCTTCAGTGTGGATGGAAAAAGAACGGCAACAACAATGAGTTAACAACAATAGTGGCTTTAAAATGGCTTTTCTGGCTGAGAGTTAAGCATGCTGGGATTTTTGGTCAACTTTTAATTAAAGTCAGATGCAGGTGGTAAAGAGGCTCTGGACTGGGAGCTGAGATCTGAAGCTTCCCAGATAAGGGATGTTGCTCACACTAACCCAGACATTGTGTCTTCGATTGATTACCGTTATGTGTGCAGCATGCAGTTTGAACTAAGCATAATGGTACCGTTTGCAAGTAATTTCATTGGATGTTTGAGCCATGTGATCGGTTTCTGGTTACACAGTTGGCTGGATGACAGAGAATCTACTGGAAGCAGTGGAGGATTGGTCAATAAGAAGACATGTGAGGCTTTGTTTGCCAGCAATAACTCAGAAGAGAATAACCATCACAAGACAGGTACCCTGAAGGATGCTTCAGTGAAGAAGATAGATTCTACATCGAGGATATTTCAAGGCCAAGGTTTTTCCTAAACTCGGTAGTATCTATTTTCAGTTACGTAGTTAAAGTTAATGTTCAGTTAAAGTGGAGTTTAAGAGTTAAAATTCAGTTGAAAGTTGATGTTCAGTTACAGTTAAAGTTCAGTAAAGAGTTAATGAATTGCAACTGTTTATTGTTGAGTTGGTACCAGAGGTGTTTAATAAAGAAATAATTGAATTACTGTCTTTGTGTGTCTAATTAAACTGAAATACTTGGAAGATGTTTAAATTAAAAGCTGGATAAGATTCATAATGGAGAGTTGTGACGAATGGATGGTCTTCAGACCGGGTGCAAGTGGCGCTGGATGGTGCCAGTAGATTCGATAGAATCTTTCAAAAGGAAGTTGGATAAATAAGTATTTGAAATGGAACAATTAGCTGGGCAATGGGGCAGGAGTAGGAGAGTGGGACTCAATGCAAAGCTCAGTCAGAGAGCCAGGATAGGCACAATGAATAGGTTGAGTGACCCCCTTCTGTATTCGATGGTTCTATAAAATACCTGGGCTGGAATTTTACCGCCCCGCCTGCCACGGGAATCGGAGCGGTCGAGGGGCGGACAATGGAAAGGTCCATTCACCTCAGGCGGGATTTTATGGTTTCAAGACAGACGAGGGTGGAAAACCCCGCCCATGGATTGTGAATGAGTCTGAGTGAGATAAGAGCACTCGTCACAAAGCACGAGAGAACGGACTGAATTTTAACATGCCCCTGGAAACTGGACAGGAGGTGGGAGGACTCGGAAAATGGTGGTGGGAGACATTGGAAAGGGATCTCGCCAACTTCCCGTCACTGTGGACTATTCCCGATGCTGGGAATGGCAGCTGCCAGGGCACTGGCAACCTGGCCAATCATGGAGCCAATGTACACTCACTTTTTACCCCCCTGGTATTTCCTGATGTCGGGATTGGCCCCCAATATGTGGGAAGGACAGCAGGTGGACCCCCAGCAACTTCCCGGGAGTGCAGGTGGGGGAGAATTCCCTCTCAGCTGCCCCGTGACCCATGGTGGGACCCCCCTACCCCTCCGCAGGCAGCCATGACTGCCCCCACAGTTCTGACGCTGCCACTCGAGGTTCACTCCTCTGAGCCCAGGACTCCAGCACAGAAACTAACTCCTACCTACTCTCCAAAGGTGCCTCAGCGTGGAAATGCCCCCACCCTCCCCCTGTGCCGCTGTCGCTGCCAAGCTCACTGGGCTGACAGCTCTAGGAGGCAGACTGCCATTCTTAACTTGCTGCTGTCAGTAGAATTGGCCCAAGGTTCCAACCTCCCTGCCCCCTCCCCCCCCCCCCCCTCACCCCCCACCCCCACCCCCCACCGTGGGTCTCAGCCCTGGCTTCAACCCAGCAGCAGCACCAGGCCAATGTCGCAAATGTTGGGAGCAAGGGGACCAGAACAACGAGAGAGAGAGAGACTGGGCAGAGAGAGAGACATCAGTACAACAAACAACTAAACTTTATTAGTGTCATAAGTAAGGCTTACGTTAACACTGCAATGAAGTTACTGTGAAAATCCCCTAGTCGCCACACTCTGGCGCCTGTTCGGGTACACTGAGGGAGAATTTAGCACGGCCAATGTACTCTAACCAGCACGTCTTTTGGACTGTGGGAGGAAACCGGACCACCCGGAGGAAACCCACGCAGACACAGGGAGAACGGGGAGACTCCACACAGACAGTGACCCAAGCCGGGAATCAAACCCGGCTCCCTAGCGCTGTGAGGGAGTAGTGCTAACCACTGTGCCACCGTCCCTTAATCTAGAGAGCTAGCACAAAGAGACAGTCAGGTACACCGACACAGCGAGTTGTACACACAAGAAGTGGAATGCAAATAGGAGAAATTCAAATTGAGGTCACAGCCCCACACACGCACATTCACACATGCACAGACAGACTCGCAGAGAAATGGGGATTAAACAAAGTTTAAGAAAGTGAAGACAGAGTGACACAGGGCACTGGCCTGGGAGGCAGAGACCGCCTGGCAGTGTCTCTCTCAGCTTTTCACTCCATTACCTTTCGTCAGAGATTTTGCAGACATCGTTCAGACTGCGATCAGCTTGGGCCACACTTAGAGACGGGGTGTCGAATTCACTGTGCACTGAATCACTCAGCAAGCAAGCTCTTCAAATATAACCAGTCGTGCCAGCCAGAGCAGTCCCGCCCACCACTCTGTCACAGTCAAGATTATTCTCGAGCTGATTCACTGTGCAAATATTGGAACAAGAGGTCACTTCCACCAATGCCAAAATGAGGCATTGAAAGGTGCCTGGCACGATGGGGGGGGGGGCGGGGGGGGGGGGGGAGCGTACTGAAATTTTCAGGTGATATTACTTATTTAGGTTTTTATGATGGTTTGAATAAATCAATCTGCTTAACTGCTGTGACCCTCTGACACACTTTAATCCTGTCTGGACAACTGTACATGTTGCAAAATTTCAGGACTTTCAACGAACACAAACTAATCAATATAATCAATTGATATAATAGTTGATTGCTGGGGCAGATCAGAGGGACCTGGAGGGGGGCGTGGTGGGGGGGGGGGGGTGGGGGGGGCGTGGCGGTGGAGCGTGGCGGGGAGGCAGATCACAAGAGCCAGTCACACACTAAAAGTAGAACTCAGTGATTCCACAACCAACAGATTAGACCAAAACTCTGCCGGCCTTTCACAACCACCCGCGAATGGTGATGGAGAATTAAACCACTCACTCGGGGCAATTAGCGATATGGAATAAGTGCTGACGTCAGTGACACCCACATCACATGAAAGAATTTACAAAATTCTAGGCAAAAAATTCTAGGCAAAAAAATGGTTCGGCACAGACAAGAAGGGCCAAAAGGCCTGTTTCTGAGCTGTAATTTTCTATGGTTCTAAAGGCAGAGGAGACTCCATCAATGTTTCAGATATAAGGACAGCTTCTTCAGTGTGTTCTCAGTGAGAGGCTTTATTGAACCAGATAGACATGCCAACCGACAGTGAGCATGCCTCATGGCAGAGTCATGTGACTATGGCAGGCTCGATAGTACAATTAGAAAAGGTTGCATTTCCGCAAACCCAAAATCCCCCCCTTCTCATCCTGAACAAAAGAACCAAACATCCATTTTCCTACAGGGAACAAAAGACAGCTTTGTATGCACGATCCTGTGTGATGGTGAGTTACCCAAGTTACCCACTATACTGTTATCATGCATTAACAATTGTTTGTTCTGCCTCTCAGTCTCGGCTCATGCACTGCAAACAGATGCAGAATTCTACGGCTGTTCATGCCCTGTCGCCGCTGCCAGCGAGAATGGAGAATTTGGCACTGAACCCAATCTCCATTCAATGCAGCGGGCCTGGAGAATCCCGGCTGTGGGCAAGGTGGGAGAATCAGACCCATGGTCTTTAACCCGCATAGATCTCTAATGGAATGTGTGTGCATTGACATTGGCAGCCTGGGTGACGTTCCTTGTCCAGAGAGTGTCATTCGGGTGGCCCTTGTTGTCATGGTGACTGGTGGTAGTTTTGTATACAGCCAAGTGGGCTGAGGCTGGCAGATTGTGGTGAGGAAACAGCCTCACAAGTTGTTCTGATGTGCGGTTGGGCTGGTATATTTGGTCATTCACCTCCTCTGTATACAACTGAGGTGACAATTTCTCTGCAGATGTGTGGCACGGGGTGGCAAAGGATGGCACGGGGTGGCATGGGGTGGCACAGGGTGGCAAAGGATGGCACGGGGTGGCATGGGGTGGCATGGGGTGGCACAGGGTGGCACAGGTGGCATGGGGTGGCACATGGTGGCAAAGGGTGGCACGGGTGGCACGGGGTGGCAAAGGGTGGCATGGGATGGCACAGGGTGGCGCGGGGTGGCATGGGGTGGCACAGTGCTTTCACATCTGTTTCGCATCGCTGCTACAGCTCTTAGCTTGTCAGACTCCAGGCGAAGATCTCTCACTGTCAGTGCCTGAGCCATGTGCTTGGCTTCAGGCATCTTCAGTCTTGATCAGGTTCACCTGGAGAGCTCTCTCTGGCAGTTACACTAGATTCTGATAGTAGTCAGCTATGGCTTCTTCCATTGTGTCTCCACATTCATACACTAGTGGATACACTATGGCTTCCACTCCAGCGAGATTACTGACTATCCCATGCTGTCTGCAGGGGTCTTCTGGACTGATGAAAATGACAAATGGCATGCGCAATCATCTGTATCACCCAAATGACATTCAGAATGTAGTTAGAAAGATGCTGCTTTCATCCAGCTTCGCTTGCCAATGACCACTCTTCGCATCTAGGGTAGGAAAGATCTTTCCCTTTGCAGATTGTGGCAAAATTCCTTCACTGGTTGGCACTGGGTAGTGAGACCTGATCGGTGCTTTATTTAGATGCTTTGGGTCTCAGCATCCTTTCAGCTTTCCAGCTTGCTCAGGGCGACAGTCTGCTAACCCAGTCTGTAGGAGCTATCTCTCTCTGTTGACGCCTCTCTCCTTATCCAGCTTTTAGGCTGGATTGATGGCAGTGGAACTCTTCCCAGCAGATGTTCAATTGGTCTTTCACTCCTTCCAGATGATATTCCCCCGATAGACATCCCAACTCTGTAAGATATCTTTGTAAGACACCAGGGGTGGCACGGTGGCACAGTGGGTTAGCACTGCTGCCTCACAGCGCCAGGGACCCGGGTTCAATTCCAGCCTTGGGTCCCTGTCTGTGGAGATTGTACATTCTCCATGTGTCTGCGTAGGTTTCTTCCGGGCGCCCAGTTTCTTCCTGCAGTTCAAAAGACGTGCAGGTTAGGTGCATTGGCCGTGCTAAACTGCACCTTAGTGTCCCAGGATGTGTGGGTTGGGGGGATTAGCAGGGTAAATACAGGGATAGGGCCTGGGTAAGATGCTCTGCCGGAGAGTCAGTGTATACTCGAATGACCGAATGGCCTCCTCCTGCACAGTAGGGATTTGATGTGCCAGGTTTCCATGTGGACTGTCTCCTGTTTGAGAGGGTTGGAGATTTGCCCCTTGACTGGTTCTCCAGTGCTCAGCACTGCCAAGGGTTCGGTGACCTTGTCAAACTGGAGTTGGTGTTTCTGTCATTTCACCTTGATCTTTTCACTCATGCCTGTTACTACTTCTGGTTTCAGTAGCTTTTTTGCTATTGGAGTGTAGTTTGTGTGTGTCATGACATTAGTCTCTGGACAGGATTACTGTCCGTGCCTCCAATCGGTGTGTTTCCCCACTTAAGAATTGCCTTGAATATGTCCGTGCTCAATTTGCTCAATTTCACGATGAATCCTTTGGTGACTTTCTCTGCTTTCCATTTGACTGGAACACTGCAGAAATAATGTGCTAGACTTCCAAACCCTTTGTGAATTTGCTGAATTCTTCACTTGTGAGCTGAGGGCCATTGTCACTCATCAGAATGACTGGAATGCCATATAGACTAAGGTGGGCTTTCAGGCATTCTACTATTCCTCTTGTTGTCCTTGAAGTCAGCTGGTCTCATGCCCCGTAGTCAGAATAGTGGTGTACAGTGACAAGGTAATCACTTTGTACCAAAGTGAAAAAATCTACTCCCAGATTCATCCATGATCCGTCTGGGATGTCAATGGTTCTCGAGCTTGTTTAGCTTGTTAATTGTTACACGTACTGCACCAGTCAATGTGGTCTTTAATTTCATTGCTCATGTCTGACCCGTAAAGCACATCTCTTCGGGATGATGACTCTATTTCCCTTGTACAAGATGTTACCTTGAGCTGCCAATTCCTCTCTGTCTGACCAATATCCTCCTGTGACCACAGGTACATCCTTGTTGCTCTCAACTCCTTCTTTCATCATTACTTCTTGCAGCACTGGTGAAGTTGTACCTTATTGGGTATGTTGCTTTCTATGAGCAACTCAATTTACAAAATAATGGTTGGAATGCGAGTCTTTACAGGTAATCAAGTCTTAAAGGTACAGACAATGTGAGTGGAGAGAGGGTTCAGCACAGGTTAAAGAGATGTGTATGTTTCCAGCCAAGACAGTTGAGATTTTGCAAGTCGTGGGGGTTACAAATAGTGTGACACGAACCCAAGATCCCGGTTGAGGCCATCCTCATGTGTGCAGAACTTGGCTATCAGTTTCTGCTCAACGACTCTGCGCTGTCGTGTGTCGTGAAGGCCGCCTTGGAGAACGCTTACCCGAAGATCAGAGGCTGAATGCCTGTGACCACTGAAGTGTTCCCCAACAGGAAGAGAACACTCTTGCCTGGTGATTGTCGAGCGGTGTTCATTCATCCGTTGTCGTAGTGTCTGTATGGTCTCCCAAATGTACCATGCCTCGGGACATCCTTTCCTGCAGCGTATCAGGTCGACAACATTAGCCGAGTTGCAAATGTATGTATGTGTGTACCTGGTGGATGGTGTTCTCACGTGAGATGATGGTGTCGTGGCTACTGTTCTCCTGAAGGCTGGGTAGTTTGCTGCGGACAATGGTCTGTTTGAGGTTGTGTCGTTCTTTGAAGGTAAGAAGTGGGGGTGTGGGGATGGCCTTGGCGAGATGTTCATCTTCATCAATGACATGTTGAAGGCTCCAGAGAAGATGTTGTAGCTTCTCTGTTCTGGGGAAGTACTGGACGACGAAGAGTACTCTGTCCACCGTGTCCCGTGTTTGTCTTTTGAGGAGGTTGGTGCGGTTTTTCGCTGTGGCGCGTAGGAACTGTCGATCGATGAGTCGAGCACCATACCCTATTCTTATGAGGGCATCTTTCAGGGTCTGGAGGTGTCTGTTGCGATCCTCCTCACCTGAGCAGATCCTGTGTATACGGAGGGCTTGTCCGTAGGGGATGGCTTCTTTAACGTGTTTAGGGTGGAAGCTGGAGAAGTGGAGCATCGTGAGGTTATCCGTGGGCTTGCGGTATACGGACAAGCCCTCCGAATACACAGGATCTGCTCGGATGAGGAGGATCGCAACAGACACCTCCAGACCTGAAAGATGCCCTCATAAGAACAGGATATGGCGCTCGACTCATCGATCGACAGTTCCAACGCGCCACAGCGAAAAACCGCACCGTACTCCTCAGAAGACAAACACGGGACACGGCGGACAGAGTACCCTTCGTCATCCAGTATTTCCCTAGAGCGGAGAAGCTACGACATCTTCTCTGGAGCCTTCAATGTGTCATTGATGAAGACGAACATCTCGCCAAGGCCATCCCCACACCCCCACTTCTTGCCTTCAAACAACCGCACAACCTCAAACAGACCATTGTCCGCAGCAAACTACCCAGCCTTCAGGAGAACAGTGACCACAACACCACCCAACCCTGACACAGCAACCTCTGCAAGACGTGCCGGATCATCAACACAGATGCCATCATCTCACGTGAGAACACCATCCACCAGGTACACGGTACATACTGTTGCAACTCGGCCAACGTTGTCGACCTGATACGCTGCAGGAAAGAATGTCCCGAGGCATGGTACATTGGGGAGACCATGCAGACGATATGACAATGGATGAATGAACACCGCTCGACAATCACCAGGCAAGAGTGTTCTCTTCCTGTTGGGGAACACTTCAGCAGTCACGGGCATTCGGCCTCTGATCTTCGGGTAAGCGTTCTCCAAGGCGGCCTTCACGACACACGACAACGCAGAGTCGCTGAGCAGAGACTGATAGCCGAGTTCTGCACACATAAGGACGGCCTCAACCGGGATCTTGGGTTCATGTCACACTATCTGTAACTCCCAAGACTTGCTGGGCTTGCAAAATTTCAACTGTCCTGGCTGGAGACAATACATATCTCTTTAACCTGTGTTTAACCTTCTCTCCATTCACATTGTCTGTACCTTTCAGACTTGATTACCTGTAAAGACTGGTGTTCCAACCATTATTTTGTAAATTGAGTTTGTGTCTTTATATGCCCTGTTTGTGAACTGAACTCCCACTCACCTGATGAAGGAGCAGCGCTCCGAAAGCTAGTGGCTTTTGCTACCAAATAAACCTGTTGGACTTTAACCTGGTGTTGTGAGATTCAGTGTCTCCACTGGGTTGGTGACTTCCAGATCATGTGCTGCTGCTTCACGTTGAATCTGGAAGATCTCACATTCTGTTGTAGAATCCTCAACTTTCAGGAGTGTGATGGAATACTCCCCACTTGCCTGGATGGGTGCAGCTCTAATAACACTCAAGAAGCTCGACACCATCCAGGACAAAGCAGTCCCGCTTGATTGGCACCATATCCACAGACATTCACTCCCTCCACCATCAAAGAACAGGGGCAGCAGTGTGTACCATCTACAAGATGCACTGCAGCAACTCATCAAGATTCCTTAGGCAGCACCTCCAAACCTACGACCTCTACCATCTAGAATGACAAGAGCAGCAGGTACCTGGGAACACCAGCACCTGGAGGTTCCCCTTCAAGTCACTCACCAACTACGACTCTCACCAACTTTCACAGATGCACCATAGAAAGTATTCTTTCTGGGTGTATCACAGCTCCTGCTCTGCCCAAGACCGCAAGAAACTACAAAAGAATATAGTCCAATCCATCAGGCAAACCAGCCTCCCATCCATTGGCTCTGTCTCGACTTCCCACTGCCTCGGCAAAGCAGCCAGCATAATTAAGGACCCCATGCACCCCGGACATTCTCTCTTCAACCTTCTTCCATCGGGAAAAAGATATAAAAGTTTGAGGTCACGTATAACCGACTCAAGAACAGCTTCTTCCCTGCTGCCATCAGAGTTTTGAATGGATCTACCTCACACTAAGTTATCTTTCTCTACACCCTCGCTATGACTGTCACACTACATTCTGCACTCTCTCCTTCTCTATGAACAGTATGCTTTGTCTGTATCGCATGCAACATACTAATACATGTGATAATAATAAATCAAATCAAATAAAATCAAATCAAAAACTATCCTGACTTGGAAATATATTGATGTTCCTTCACTGTCGCTGGGTCAAATCCTAAACCTCCCTCCCTAACAGCACTCTGGGTGTACCTACATCATATGGACTGCAGCGGTTCAAGAAGGCAGCTCACCACCACCTTTTCAAGGGCAATTAAGGATGGGAGATAAATGCTGACCTAACCAGTGATGCCCACACCTCGTGAATCATAGTCATTATAAGCAGTGAGTAAGGCCATAAAAAAGTGAATATGAAGCAAGGCCATATATCACAAACATAAACCTAGCAATTGGAATGTGCTGTCCTCATTTTTAATGTTTACCTTGGCCTACAGTTGCAGTTGATGAAGTTTGTGTGGATTTTAGCAAAGCTTTTGACAAGATCCCACATGGGAGACAGATTGAGAAGGTTAAAGCACATGGGATTCAGGAAAAGTTGGCGAGATGGATCTGAATCTGGCTCAGTAATAGGACACAAAGGGTAATGGGTAGAAGGCTGTTTGAGTGACTGGAGGCCGGTATCCAGTGGTGTACCACAAAGATCAGTGTCGGGATCCTTATTGTTTGTTATATAAATAAATGATACAGATGATAAAGTGGGAGAATAACAAGGCAGTTTGCAGATGACACCAAGATTGGTAGGGTGGTTAATAGTGAAGAAAGTCATAGGTTACAGGAAGATATCGATGGGTTGGTCAGATGGACAGAACAGTGACAGATGGTATTTAACCCTGATAAGTGTGAGATGATGCACTTTGGAAGAAGTAACAAGGTGAGGGAGTGTTTAATGAGTGGCAGGACATTGGGAAGCTCAGAGGAACAGAGGGATCTTGGGGTAATTATTCACAGATCCCTGAAGGCGGCAGAGCAGGTGAATAGGGTAGTTAAGGAGGCAGATGGGACACTTGTCTTTCTGAGTTGTGGTATGGAGTGTAAGAGCAGTGGGGTAATGTTGGAGTTGTACAGAGCATTGGTGAGGCCACAGCTGGAGTACAGTGTGCAGTTCTGGTCACCTCACCATAGGAAGGATGTGATTACACTAGCGGGAGGGGAGGGGGGTTACAGAGGAGATTCACCAGGATGTTGCCTGGGATGGAGCGTTTGAGCTATAAGGAGAGGCTTGGATTGTTTTCTCTGGAGCAGAGAAGGCTGAGGGGGGAACATGATTGAGGTGTATACGATTATGGGGGGTATGGATAGGGTGAGTAGGGAACAGCTGTTCCTCTTGGTTGAGGGGCCAATCACAAGGGGGCAGAGTTTTAGGGAAAGGGGCAGGAGATTCAGAGGGGATTTGAGAAAAAACTTTTTCACTCAGAGGTTGGTAGAATCTGGAATGCGCTGCCTGGGAAGGTAGTGGAGGCTGGAAACCTTACAACCTTTATAAAATATTTGGATGAGCACTTGAAACATCATAACATTCAAGGGTATGGAACAAGTGCAGGAAAATGGGATGAGCGTGACTTTACTGGTAGATATTGTCAGTGCAGACTCGATGGGCTGAAGGACCTTTTCTGTGCTGCATGACTAGATGGGCAGAATTTTATAGCCTCACTCGACCCAAGAACGGGAAATGCCACCCGAGGACCTTCCCATTGTTCGCCCCATGCCCTCTCCGTGGCAGGCGGGCGGTAGAATTCCGGTGTATGACTCTAAGACTCGAAGACAACTCTACAGTCGTCCTCTGACTCCTTTGTCCTCTAGCGTTGAAGGCCATTCACCAGTCAGTGCTGCCAGTTGGGGAGGCTGCCAATAACTGGTCAACAACAGGAAATGTGTGTGTGTGTGTTGACAAAGTAACTTTGATAAAACCAAGCAAACAATTACACAGCAGCCTGGAATGACAAAGCAGTTATGCTTATCCATTCATGGGTTTGGAAAGTGCTGTTGAAGGAGCCTGGGTGCTTAGCTACAGTGCATCAAGCTGGTACACTCTGCTGCCACTGGAGAGTGTGACTGGTGAAGCTGGTGCCAGGTGTGGCACAATCCTTTCAATGATATTATGAGGAAATGTTTGGAGAAAGGCAAATATACAGAAGGAAAGAGTATAAGGACATTGTTGCCCAGTACAGGCTGCTCAGTTTAAATTTGTGGTGGGTAAGATTTTAGCAATAATAATTAGGGAAAAGGTCAACAGGCACTCGGAGAGGTTTGACTTATTCCTCTGTTCCCGTGTGGGAAAATTGTCAGCAGTACTCTGCCACTGGCTCTGCTCCGTCGCAATCTCGATCGCTCCAGCCCAGGTGATGTCTCGCTCTTGAATCTCCTCCTTAAATGAAAATCCCCAGGTCTCTTTGTCTCACCCTGTCTTCTTTGTCCATCTGCTGGTGTCCATTCTCCTGCCCCTCTTTGCATATTCTGTTCCAGGCACATTGTGAATTCTCACTATATATATAAGGCACTTTATAATTACCTTAACCTAATCTTTTTATTATAGTAAAACTAAAATGAAGGGCCTCACACTAAGAATTCTATACTCCCCCCTGTCAGTCCCTGCTTTTGGCCCTTGGCTATAGCCCAAGATAAGGCCACTAAACAGAAGTGTCCCAATACTTGTTCCTCTGTCCTGAAGGAAGACTGGTCCCTTCGTATCCTTGCTTGCTCAACTTCACTGCCATCTCTGGTACCATCCCTTCTGTGGACTTGGATAACCTTGCACAGGCACACTGAACTACATTGACAAGCACCATCAGTGCCAAGATCAACATGAAGAATATTGCAATCCCTTGTAGGATTGATGTTCCCAAGGAGCCTAGCCAGCCTGAGAGCCAACCACCTAAGGTAAATGGTTCAGGGTCTTTGAGTTTCTCCACCTATTTCCTGCGATGATTAACTGGGTTAGTTATGTTTTCTGAACTATCTGGTATGTATGTGCAACAGTCTGATCCAATCACTGCACAAGTCCCACCCCTTGCCGCCAAGACATAATCCAATGCCAATCTGTGTTGAAATACCACAGTGCGCATGTCTACCATCTCACCATTAACCTTAGCAAGGGCAGTTGCTGTATCATTGGCGACTTGTTCCAAAATGGAGCATAGAACCAGAATTTCATGCATCGCTTTAATTACTCCATATTGGAGAACATAAGAACATAAGAACTAGGAGCAGGAGTCGGCCATCTGGCCCCTCGAGTCTGCTCCGCCATTCAATAAGATCATGGCTGATCTTTTTGTGGACTCAGCTCCACTTACCCGCCCACTCACCATAACCCTTAATTCCTTTACTGTTCAAAAATTTATCTATCCTTGCCTTAAAAACATTCAATGAGGTAGCCTCAACTGCTTCACTGGGCAGGGAATTCCACAGATTCACAACCCTTTGTGTGAAGAAGTTCCTCCTCAATTCAGTCCTAAATCTGCTTCCCCTTATTTTGAGGCTATGCCCCCTAGTTCTAGTTTCACCCGCCAGTGGAAACAACTTCCCTGCTTCTATCTTATCTATTCATTTCATAATCTTATATGTTTTTATAAGATCTCCCCTCATTCTTCTGAATTCCAATGAGTATAACCCCAGTCTACTCAGTCTCTTCTCATAAGCCAACCCTCTCAACTCCGGAATCAACTTAGTGAATCTCCTCTGCACCCCCTCCAGTGCCAGTATATCCTTTCTCAAGTAAGGAGACCAAAACTGTACACAGTACTCCAGATGTAGCCTCACCAGCACCTTATACAGCTGCAACATAACCTCGTTGTTTTTAAACTCCATCTCTCTAGCAATGAAGGACAAAATTCCATTTGCCTTCTTAATTACCTGCTGTACCCGCAAACCAACTTTTTGTGATTCCTGCACAAGGACACCCAGGTCCCTCTGCACAGCAGCATGCTGCAATTTTTTACCATTTAAATTATAGTCCATTTTGCTGTTATTCCTACCAAAATAGATGACCTCACATTTACCAACATTGTACTCCATCTGCCAGACCCTCGCCCACTCACTTAGACTATCTATATCCCTTTGCAGACTTTCAGCATCCTCTGCACACTTTGCTCTGCCACCCATCTTAGTGTCATCTGCGAATTTTGACACACTACACTTGGTCCCCAACTCCAAATCATCTATGTAAATCGTAAACAATTGCAGTCCCAATACTGATCTGGGTCCATTGTTATTTGTCATTTATATTAATGATTTGGATGAGAATATAGGAGGCATGGCTAGTAAGTTTGCAGATGACACCAAGATTTGTGGCATAGTGGACAGTGAAGAAGATTATCTCGGATTGCAACGGGATCTTGATCAATTGGGCCAGTGGGCTGACGAATCGCAAATGGAGTTTAATTTAGATAAATGTGAGGTGATACATTTTGGTAGATTGAACCAGGGCAGGACTTACTCAGTTAATGGTAGGGTGTTGGGGAGAGTTATAGAACAAAGAGATCGAGGAGTACAGGTTCATAGCTCCTTGAAAGTGGAGTCATAGGTGGACAGAGTAGTGAAGAAGGCATTCAGCATGCTTGGTTTCATTGGTCAGAACATTGAATACAGGGATTGGGACGTCTTGTTGAAGTTGTACAAGACATTGGTAAGGTCACACTTGGAATACTGTGTACAGTTCTGGTCACCCTATTATAGAAAGGGTATTATTAAACTAGAAAGAGTGCAGAAAAGATTTACTAGGATGCTACCGGGACTTGAAGGTTTGAGTTACAAGGAGAGGCTGGATAGACTGGGACTTTTTCTCTGGAGCATAGAAGTCTTCAGGGTGATCTTAAAGAGGTCTATAAAATAAAGAAGGGCATAGATCAGCTAGCTAGTCAATATCTTTTCCCAAAGGTAGGGGAGTCTAAAATTAGAGGGCATAGGTTTAAGGTGAGAGGGGAGAGATACAAAAGTGTCCAGAGGGGTAATCTTTTCACACAGAGGGTGGTGAGTGTCTTGAACAAGCTGCCAGAGGCAATAGTAGAGGCGGGTACAATTTTGTATTTTAAAACGCATTTTGACAGTTACATGGGTACGATGGGTACAGAGGGATATGGGCCAAATGCAGGCAATTGGGACTAGCTTCGGGGTTTAAAAGAAAGGGCGGCATGGAAAAGTTAGGCCGAAGGGTCTGTTTCCATGCTGTAAACCTCTATGACTCTATGGCTCTGTGACTGAGCCCTGAGGCACACCACTAGTCACTGATCGCCAACCAGAAAAACACCCATTTACCCCCACTCTTTGCTTTCTTTGCTTTCTGTTAGTTAACCAATCCTCTATCCATGCTAATACATTACCTGTAACACCGTGCACCTTTATCTTATGCAGCAGTCTTTGGTGCGGCACCTTGTCAAATGCCTTCTGGAAATCCAGATACACCACATCCACAGGTTCCCCATTGTCCACTGCGCATGTAATGTTCTCAAATAATTCCACCAAATTAGTCAAACATGACCTGCCCTTCATGAACCCATGCTGCGTCTTCCCACTGGGACAATTTATATCCAGATGTCTCGCTATTTCTTCCTTGATGATAGATTCAAGCATTTTCCCTACTACAGAAGTTAAGCTAACCGGCCTATAGTTACCTGCCTTTTGTCTACCTTCTTTTTTAAACAGTGGCGTCACATTTGCTGTTTTCCGATCTGCGGGAACCACCCCAGAGTCCAGCGAATTTTGGTAAATTACCACGAGTGCATTTGCTATTTCTCCCGCCATCTCTTTTAATGCCCTGGGATGCATTCCATCAGGACCAGGAGACTGGTCTACTTTTAGCCCCATTAACTTGCCCAACACTACCTCTTCTGTGATAACGATAATTTCGAGGTCCTCACCTGCCGCAGCCTTCCTGTCATCAATTGTTGGCATGTTATTTGTGTTTTCCACTGTGAAGACCGACGCAAAATACCTGTTCAATGCCTCAGCCATTTTCTCATTTCCAGTTATTACATCCCCCTTCACATCCTCTAAAGGACCAATGTTTACCTTAGCCACTCTTTTTCGGTTCATATATTTGTAGAAACTTTTACCATCTGTTTTTATATTCTCAGCTAGTTTACTCTCATAATCCAACTTATTTTTCTTTATAGCTTTTTTGGTGGCTTTCTGCTGACCTTTATAGATTGCCACTTTGTATGTCACTTTGTGAGGCCACATTGGATTTGGTACTGGGAAATGAACCAGGCCAAGTGTTAGATTTGGTTGTGGGAGAGCACTTTGGAGATAGTGACCACAATTCGGTGTCTTTTGTTATTGCAATGGAGAGGGATAGGGCCGTACGGCAGGGCAAGGTTTACAATTGGGGGAGAGGTAATTATGATGCGATTAGGCAAAAATTAGGGGGCATAAGTTGGGAACAGAAACTGTCAGGGAAAGGCACTAATGAAAAGTGGAACTTTTTCAAGGAACAAATACTGGATGTCCTTGATAGGTATGTCCCTGTCAGGCAGGGAGGAAATGGCCGAGTGAGGGAACCATGGTTCACGAAAGAGGTGGAATGTCTTGTGAAAAGGAAGAGGGAAGCTTATGTAGGGATGAGGAAACAAGGTTCAGATGGCTCGATTGAGGGTTACAAGTTAGCAAGGAATGAGCTGAAAAAGGGGCTTAGGAGAGCTAGGAGGGGACACGAGAAGTCCTTGGCGGGTCGGATCAAGGAAAGCCCCAAGGCTTTTTACTCTTATGTGAGGAATAAAAGAATGACCAGGGTGAGGTTAGGGCCGGTCAAGGACAGTAGTGGGAACTTGTGTATGGAGTCAGTAGAGATAGGCAAGGTGATGAATGAATACTTTTCTTCGGTGTTCACCAAGGAGAGGGGCCATGTTTTTGAGGAAGAGAAGGTGTTACAGGCAAATAGGTTGGAGGAAATAGATGTTCGGAGGGAGGATGTCCTGGCAGTTTTGAATAAACTGAAGGTCGATAAGTCCCCTGGGCCTGATGAAATGTATCCTAGGATTCTTTGGGAGGCAAGGGATGAGATTGCAGAGCCTTTGGCTTTGATCTTTGGGTCCTCGCTGTCCACGGGGATGGTGCCAGAGGACTGGAGAATGGCGAATGTTGTTCCTCTGTTTAAGAAAGGGAATAGAAATGACCCTGGTAATTATAGACCGGTTAGTCTTACTTCGGTGGTTGGTAAATTGATGGAAAAGGTCCTTAGAGATGGGATTTACGACCATTTAGAAAGATGCGGATTAATCCGGGATAGTCAGCACGGATTTGTGAAGGGCAAGTCGTGCCTCACAAATTTGATAGAATTTTTTGAGGAGGTAACTAAGTGTGTTGATGAAGGTAGGGCAGTTGATGTCATATACATGGATTTTAGTAAGGCGTTTGATAAGGTCCCCCATGGTCGGCTTATGATGAAAGTGAGGAGGTGTGGGATAGAGGGAAAGTTGGCCGATTGGATAGGTAACTGGCTGTCTGATCGAAGACAGAGGGTGGTGGTCGATGGAAAATTTTCGGATTGGAGGCAGGTTGCTAGCGGAGTGCCGCAGGGATCAGTGCTTGGTCCTCTGCTCTTTGTGATTTTTATTAATGACTTAGAGGAGGGGGCTGAAGGGTGGATCAGTAAATTTGCTGATTACACCAAGATTGGTGGAGTAGTGGATGAGGTGGAGGGCTGTTGTAGGCTGCAAAGAGACATAGATAGGATGCAAAGCTGGGCTGAAAAATGGCAAATGGAGTTTAACCCTGATAAATGTGAGGTGATTAATTTTGGTAGGACTAATTTAAATGTGGATTACAGGGTCACAGGTAGGGTTCTGAATACTGTGGAGGAAGAGAGAGATCTTGGGGTTCATATCCACAGATCTCTTAAGGTTGCCACTCAAGTGGATAGAGCTGTGAAGAAGGCCTATAGTGTGTTAGCTTTTATTAACAGGGGGTTGGAGTTTAAGAGCCGTGGGGTTATGCTGCAACTGTATAGGACTTTGGTGAGACCACATTTGGAATATTGTGTGCAGTTCTGGTCACCTCACTATAAGAAGGATGTGGAAGCACTGGAAAGAGTGCAGAGGAGATTTACCAGGATGCTGCCCGGTTTGGAGGGTAGGTCTTATGAGGAAAGGTTGAGGGAGCTAGGGCTGTTCTCTCTGGAGCGGAGGAGGCTGAGGGGAGACTTAATAGAGGTTTATAAAATGATGAAGGGGATAAATAGAGTGAACGTTCAAAGACTATTTCCTCGGGTGGATGGAGCTATTACAAGGGGGCATAACTATAGGGTTCATGGTGGGAGATATAGGAAGGATATCAGAGGTAGGTTCTTTACGCAGAGAGTGGTTGGGGTGTGGAATGGACTGCCTGCAGTGATAGTGGAGTCAGACACTTTAGGAACATTTAAGCGGTTATTAGATTGGCACATGGAGCACACCAGGATGATAGGGAGTGGGATAGCTTGATCTTGGTTTCAGATAAAGCTCGGCACAACATCGTGGGCCGAAGGGCCTGTTCTGTGCTGTACTGTTCTATGTTCTATGTATTTTCTTTCAATTTGATACCCTCCTTTATTTCCTTCGATATCCATGGCTGATTATCTCTTTTTCTACAGTCCTTCCTTATCATTGGTATATACTTTTGCTGAGCACTGTGAAAGATCGCTTTGAAAGTCCTCCACTGTTCCTCAATTGTCCCACCATAAAGTTTTTGTTCCCAGTCTACCTTAGCCAACTCCTCCCTCATCCCTTTGTCGTCTCCTTTGTTTAAGCACAAGACACTGGTATTGGATTTTACCCTCTTACGATCCATCAGTATTTTAAATTCAACCATTCTGTGGTCATTTCTTCCAAGAGGATCCCTAACTGTAAGATCATTAATTTTTCCTGTCTCATTACACAGGACCAGATCTAGGATAGCTTGCTCCCTCGTAGGTTCCATTACATGCTGTTCAAGGAAGCTATCGCGGATACATTCTATGAACTCCTCCTCAAGGCTGCCTTGACCGACCTGGTTTGACCAATTGATATGTAGATTAAAATCCCCTGTGATAATTGCTGGACCATTTTTACATGCATCAGTCATTTCTTTGTTTATTTCTCGTCCCACCATGATGTCATTATTTGGTGGCCTATAGATTACGCCTATCAGTGACTTTTTCTCCTTACTATTTCTAATTTCTACCCAAATGGATTCAACCTTTTTTACCATAGAACCTATATCATCTCTCACTACCGTCCTGATGTCATCCTTAAATATCAGAGCTACATCACCTCCCTTAACTTCCTGTCGGTCCCTCCGAACAGTCTGATACCCTTGGATATTCAACTCCCAGTTGTGACCATCCTGCAACCATGTCTCTGTAATGGCCACCAAATCATACTCATTCACAATGATTTGTGCTGTCAACTCATTTACCTTGTTTCGAATGCTACGAGCATTCAGATAAAGTGCCCTTATGCTAGTTTTTGTGCCTTCTTTTTGAATTCTAACACTTCCAATAATAACATCTCCTGAGTTCTCCTTCCTTTTAACTTTTTTCCTGATGTTTGATGTAGTTGGAACCTTCTCCCCACATGCTATCCCGCTGCTTTGCTTTCTATTAACCATTATATTTCCCGTACATTTTCCCCCCAACTTGCTAGTTTAAAGTCCTTATGACTGCCCTATTTATCTTTTTGGAAATAATCCTTTGGAAACAATATGCTAAAGAACCGTTCTGTTTCTGTAATAGCTCGTCGATGTCTTGGCAGGAAAGGGAGCTTAGGAATCTGATATATGTAAGGGATTACATATCCGAGGTAATGCGACCCCTTCCATCTAACAGGGAGCCAAGAAAATGCCCCATCCCCACAAATCCAATATGTTCCATTGAGTTGGATAAGTGCTGCCTCCTCTGAAGCAATAAGAAATATTGCAAGATTGGTCATTACTGGGTATAGCATAGCCGGGTGGTTCGATCTATCATGTGTTCACATTCACTCATGCCCAAGTTTTCCCCTTGGCCTTCCATGTTTCTAACACAATACATCCCCTTTGGTTTTGGTGTTGGCTGTTTTTAAACTAAACTAGGAGCTGGTTTCCCCAGGTTATAGATAGGTGTAAATGTGTTTATGTAACCTCACCTCCCTGCACAAGACTCACTGATATGAAATTCTTTCCTTACCTCTCTACTGATGAATTCTGGTATTGGGTGTCCAGGATACTTGGAATTCTGGGCTGTTTGATCCATCAATACTAACTCTGACCATGTTAAGGGCATTAACTGTAATGGTATTCCCCCTCCTGCACGTATGGGGATGTGCGAACATACCCAACACTTGGCCTGACCAGCCAATCTAGCATATGTGTGTGCCATATATAAGTAAGTATTAACATGTACCTCCCGAGGGGAATGCTGAAGGACCTCAGTTGCAGGTCCCACCTGAGTCCAAATCTGTACATTCAATACTAAAAAGATATAATCGATTGCATTCATCACAGCAGTTTCTACAACTTCTGTCTTACATTGTTGATCAATGTCAGGTTGTAATGCAGCTTGTTTACAAAACTTGCACAATCATCGCGCCACACTTTGCACGTGCTCGCGACTTGACTTGCTTCTGCGTTAGGGGATGTCCGGTCGATCTTGATTGGAGCTGTGCCTTGTTTGTAGCTGTGGCAGGTCAGATATCTTCTGTGCGCAGAATCTATAGAATCCAGATGGCCTCGCGACCTTAAATTTAGCAATCAGACTAAATTTGATCTAATCAGATTCTCTCCACTTCTACTATTATAATAAATATTCAGTTGCTGGGTCAGGTTCGCTACCTTGGGGCTTACCACCGGGGTACGGCCTTAACTGAGTCCAGTGTCTCCAACACGGGTTATACTTCTCATCAATTCGGGCACATGTCTGCCCTGTAAACACCACATTAAAAGGCCCTTCCTAGCGAGTTCCTAGCCCCTTTTTGTCTATCATGAATTTCACCATTATCTTATCTCCCGGTGAAGACAATTTAGGGGTACTCTCTCCCGCCAATTTAGTCCAATCTCGGTGCTGCTGTTGTGCGATCACCTGCTTTTTGAGAAAATGCAGACGGTCTATTAGATCCCCCTTACACTGAAATACTGAGCCTTGGCTTATTTCTAATTCTCCTCCACCTGTAACTGCATCCTCTGAGAGGCGCATCGCTCCCCCTGTCATCAAATCAAAACGGGTTAATCCTGTTCCACAAGCAGGCGTAGTCCTTTGACGCAGCAATATTACAGGCAGTGCCCGCACCCTGTTATTTCCTTGTTCTAAGATAGCCTTGGCTAAACTGTTCTTTAGTGTTCAATTCATCCTCTTCACCACCTGAACTCTGAAGGTGATATGTGAAACCTCTGCTTTATTCCCAACATACGACAGACCTCTTTAAAACTCTCCCTGTGAAATGAGTTCCCTGATCAGAATCCAGCTGAAGAGGCATCCCCCTACCTGGGAATTATCTCATTTGGTATTATCACAGCTACTGTTGTAGCTGTGGCATCTTTACATGGGAATGCTTCAACCCATCCAGTGAACTGGTCTACAATTACTAAACAGTATGCTTTCCCTGTACCCGTGGTAAGGCCCTGTAACATCAATTTGTAAATTCTCCCGGGGTCCTTTGGGTCGAGGTTGACTTCCCATTTAGTTTTGCAGGGACAGCCTGGCACCACTAGGGTGCACTGCAGACACCTCTGACAATACTTCACTATCTCTCGCCCTATCTCTTTCCAATACCAACATTTCTTCAATAAATCAAGCATTCTGTCCCTGCTTGTGTGTACTATCCCATGATAAATCTTCAGCAGTAAGTGCTGTATTACTTTAGAAACTATTATTTTCCCTTCCCTCCTCCATATTCCATCATGACCTTTTCACTCTCCATCTTTGTTCCATCGTTCCTTTTCCTCATCATCTGCTTGTTTCTGCCCGTGTTTTACATCAATATCTGAACTGTCCTCAACTGCTTCAGCTGCCAACCCTCCAGGCTGTGCCCACTCCCAATCCTGTTTTACCAAGGCCTTTGCTGCCTGGCCGGCAAAATGATTTCCTTGTTGTACTTTATCCTCAATTTTCCTATGAGCTTGAACTTTTATTACTGCTGCTTCTAAAGGAACGCTGACTGCCTGGAGTAAATTCCTGAGTATACCGGCTACGGAGGATTATTTTTCCCATCTAGGTGAGGGGCTCCGAAACGTTGACTGCCCATGAGGCACAAGCTAGTGCCCTCATACACCGATGCATCCCTCTGGCAACTGAGTCTAACTGAGCAGAGTAACACCCCGTCAGTCTCAATCTGCTCCCATGCTGCTCAGCAACTTCAGCGACCTCCATTCCATCATCTTCCTCACAGAAAATGCGGAATGGTTTGATGACCAAAGCTGGGACTGTCACCAAAGCCTGCTTCTAATCTGAAAAAGCCTGTACTTCTGCATCTCCCCACTCTATCTTTTCCTGACTAGCCCTTCCTCCCTTTATCAAATCATGTAAGGGCTTTACAACTCGGGCAGGATCTGCCACAAAATTCCTACAATAGTTAAAAAGTCTTCAATACTTGTCTTACCCCTTTTCCGGTGAAAACCCTTTGTTCACAAATAACCTTCCCTCGGTCCTCTGGAAATTGTCTTTTTTTCCCAAATTCTATAACCCAATAACATCTTTGAAACAGAGACCAAATCTTTCAATTTGATCCCAGGCCATAACTTATTTTAATTGTTTGTTCTTATCTTAAATAACATCATTTTATTAAGGGAACTTGTTTACAGCACATTTTCTTATGTCAGAATCATCCTCTCAGAAAACAGTGTTTTGGGCTTTTAACTGCCCATTAGTGTCTATCTTATCTCTTCTTTCCTTTAAGAAAACTTTGTTCCTTCATCTATAGCTATCACCTAAACTGCGTTCTACTCCATAGCATCCCTTTAAATACCTCTCTTGTATCCAATGAATCCCACTTTTGATTCTGTCCCTCCTCTGTTTACTATCAGCTCCTCTGTAACATATCTTTTATTACCCTGTTCATTTTCCTTTCTCATTTATTCCACTGAATTAGTTCCCTCATCTCTAATAACATTAATCTGTCAATTTGGTGTTATAGGCGGGCGCTCCCTTTTAGCCCGTCTGGGATCTAATATCGCTTTCAACCTTCCCGTATTCAAAATTTACAACAGGGTGTGTTTTGTGTTCAGAACTACTCCTCCAGTTTTGTGGTTGATTCACTACTTTGCATATCCATGTAACACATTTTAATTAGAATGCATTATGGCAGTATAATAATTCCCATCATTAAACACACACTTGCATTCCACCTTATGCAACTCCCCTTTCTGTTAGATTTTTGATTTTATGTCTTAAAACTACTTCAAGTCTTTTAACACAAAGATCCGTCCTGTCTGGGACAGAATGGGTGAATTCACTGCTTGTTTCAGCAGGGGCAGAGTAAGTTCACTCAGATTGACATCATCACTTCAAACACTCCGGAATAATTCTTGCCATTTATCTTTTCATAGTCAGTTCCATCAAGAACACATTTCCGAATTTAACAAAAAGCCTGATCCAGATTAATCCAAAATAAGATTTATTTTTATCACTTTTAAATATCCCTATTAAATTAAAACTGGTACACTTACTTATCCCAGATATTTATATTTCCGAGTATTTATATTTCCCGGGTGTTTATATTCTGGGTGTTTATATTTCACAGGAGTTTATGGAACAAAGAACAAAGAACAGTACAGCACAGGAAACAGGCCCTTCGGCCCTCCAAGCCTGTGCCACTCATTGGTCCAACTAGACCATTCGTTTGTATCCCGCCATTCCCAGACTGCTCATGTGACTATCCAGGTAAGTCTTAAACGATGCCAGCGTGTCTGCCTCCACCACCCTACTTGGCAGCGCATTCCAGGCCCCCACCACTCTCTGTGTAAAAAAGTCCCTCTGATATCTGAGTTATACCTCGCCCCTCTCACCTTGAGCCCGTGACCCCTCGTGATCGTCACCTCCGACCTGGGAAAAAGCTCCCCACTGTTCACCCTATCTATACCCTTCATAATTTTGTACACCTCTATTAGGTTTCCCCTCATTCTCCGTCTTTCCAGGGAGAGCAAGCCCAGTTTACCCAATCTCTCCTCATAGCTAAGACCCTCCATACCAGGCAACATCCTGGTAAACCTTCTCTGCACTCTCTCTAAAGCCTCCACGTCCTTCTGGTAGTGCGGCGACCAGAACTGGACGCAGTACTCCAAATGTGGCCTAACCAGCATTCTATACAGCTGCATCATCAGACTCCAGCTTTTATACTCTATACCCCGTCCTATAAAGGCAAGCATACCATATGCCTTCTTCACCACCTTCTCCACCTGTGCTGCCACCTTCAAGGATTTGTGGACTTGCACACCTAGGTCCCTCTGTGTTTCTATACTCTTGATGGCTCTGCCATTTATTGTATAACTCCCCCCTACATTAGTTCTTCCAAAATGCATCACTTCGCATTTATCTGGATTAAATTCCATCTGCCATTTCTCCGCCCAATTTTCCAACCTATCTATATCCTGCTGTATTGTCCGACAATGTTCATCGCTATCCACAAGTCCAGCTATCTTTGTGTCATCCGCAAACTTGCTGATAACACCAGTTACACCTTCTTCCAAATCATTTATATATATCACAATTAGCAGAGGTCCCAGTACAGAGCCCTACGGAACACCACTGGTCACAGACCTCCAGCCGGAAAAAGACCCTTCGACTGTTACCCTCTGTCTCCTGTGGCCAAGCCAGTTTTCTACCCATCTAGCCACCTCTCCTTGTATCCCATGAGCCTTAACCTTCTTAACCAACCTGCCATGAGGGACTTTGTCAAATGCCTTACTGAAATCCATATAGACGACATCCACGGCCCTTCCTTCGTCAACCGTTTTTGTCACTTCCTCAAAAAACTCCACCAAATTTGTAAGGCACGACCTCCCTCTTACAAAACCATGCTGTCTGTCACTAATGAGATTGTTCCGTTCTAAATGCGCATACATCCTGTCTCTAAGAATCCTCTCCAACAATTTTCCTACCACGGACGTCAAGCTCACTGGCCTATAATTATCCGGGTTATCCCTGCTACCCTTCTTAAATAACGGTACCCCATTCGCTATCCTCCAATCCTCAGGGACCTCACCTGTGTCCAACGAAGAGACAAAGATTTCCGTCAGAGGCCCAGCAATTACATCTCTTGTCTCCCTGAGCAGTCTAGGATAGATGCCATCAGGCCCTGGGGCTTTGTCAGTTTTAATGTTACCTAAAAAACCTAACACTTCCTCCCTTGTCATGGAGATTCTCTCTAACAGGTCAACACCTCCCTCTGAGACACTCCCAGTCAACAAGTCCCTCTCCTTTGTGAATACCGATGCAAAGTATTCATTTAGGATCTCCCCTATTCCCTTGGGTTCTAAGCATAATTCCCCTCCTTTGTCCCTGAGAGGTCCGACTTTTTCCCTGACAACTCTTTTATTCCTAACATATGAATAAAATGCTTTAGGATTCTCCTTAATCCTATCTGCCAAGAACATTTCGTTACCTCTTTTTGCCCTTCTAACTCCCCGTTTGAGTTCTTTCCTACTCTCTCTGTATTCCTCCAGAGCTCCATCTGTTTTCAGTTGCCTAGACCTAACGTACGCCTCTCTTTTCTTTTTGATCAGATCCTCAATTTCCCTGGTTATCCACGGCTCTCGAATTCTACCTTTCCTATCTTTCCTTTTTACAGGCACATGCCTGTCCTGCAGCCTTATCAACTGTTCCTTAAAAGACTCCCACATGCCAGACATGGACTTACCCCCGAACAGCCTCTCCCAATCAACGGCCACCAATTCCTGCCTGATCCGGCTATAGTTAATCTTCCCCCAATTTAGCACCCTACCCTTAGGACAACACTCGTCCTTGTCCATTACTATCCTAAAGTTAACAGAGTTGTGGTCACTATTTGCCACATGTTCCCCTTCCAAAACTTTGACGACCTGACCGGGCTCATTTCCCAGAACTAGATCCAGTATAGCCCCCTCTCTAGTTGGGCTATCTACATACTGTTCCAAAGAACCTTCCAGTACGCATTTTACAAATTCCTCCCCGTCCAGACTCTCAGCCCTAAGCACTTTCCAGTCTATACCAGGGAAATTGAAGTCTCCCACGACAACAACACTATTTTTTCTGCACATTATATTCCAAGTGTTTATATTCTGGGCTTTATATTTCGTAGGTATTTATGTTTCCTGGGTGTTTATATTCCTGCTGTTTATACTTCCCGGGTGTTTATATTCCAGATGTTTATATTCCTGGGTGTTTATATTCCAAGTGTTTATATTCTGGGTGTTTATATTCCAGGTGTTTATATTCTGGGTGTTTATATTCTGGGTGTTTATATTTCCTGGGTGCTTATATTCTGGGTGTTTATATTTCCTGGGCATTTATATTCCCGGGCGCATATATTCTGGGTGTTTATATTCTGGGTGTTTACATTCCCGGGTGTTTATATTCTGGGTGTTTATATTTCCCAGTTGTTTATATTTCCAGGGTGTTTATATTCCCGGGTGTTTATATTCCCGGGTGTTTATATTTCCTAGGTGTTTATATTCCCGGGTGTTTATATTCTGGGTGTTTATATTCCGGGTGTTTATATCTCGGGTGGTTTTTTTCTGGGTGTTTATATCCCAAGTGTTTATACATCCTGGGTGCTTATATTCCTGGGTGTTTATATTCTGGGTGCTTATATTCCGGGTGTTTATATTTCCCGGGTGTTTATATTCCCGGGTATTCATATTTCCTGGGTGTTTATATTCCGGGTGTTTATATTTCCCAGGTGTTCATATTCTGGGTGTTTATATTCTGGGTGTTTAAATCCTGGGTGTTTATATTCTGGGTGTTTATATTCCCAGGTGTCTGTTTATATTCTGGGTATTTATATTCCGGGTGTTTATATTCCCGGGTGTTTATATTTCCCGGGTGTTTATATTCCGGGTGTTTATATTTCCCGGGTGTTTATATTCTAGGTGTTTATATTTCCTGGGTGTTTATATTCCCGGGTGTTTATATTCCGGGTGTTTATATTCCAGGAGTTTATATTCCAGGTGTTTATATTCCCGGGTGTTTATATTCTAGGTGTTTATTTTCCGGGTGTTTATATTCCGGGTGTTTTTATCCCGGGTGTTTATATTCCGGGTGTTTTTATCCCGGGTGTTTATATTCCGGGTGTTTATATTCCGGGTGTTTATATTCCCGGGTGTTTATATTCTAGGTGTTTATATTCCAGGTGTTTATATTCTGGGTGTTTATATTCCAGGTGTTTATATTCCGGGTGTTTATATTCTGGGTGTTTATATCCCGGGTGTTTATATTCCGGGTGTTTATATTCCGGGTGTTTATATTCCGGGTGTTTATATTCCGGGTGTTTATATTCCAGGTGTTTATATTCCGGGTGTTTATATTCCGGGTGTTTACATTCCGGATGTTTATAAGAACATAAGAAATAGGAGCAGGAGTAGGCCATCTAGCCCCTCGAGCCTGCCCCGCCATTCAATAAGATCATGGCTGATCTGACGTGGATCAGTACCACTTACCCGCCTGATCCCCATAACCCTTAATTCCCTTACCGATCAGGAATCCATCCATCCGCGCTTTAAACATATTCAGCGAGGTAGCCTCCACCACCTCAGTGGGCAGAGAATTCCAGAGATTCACCACCCTCTGGGAGAAGAAGTTCCTCCTCAACTCTGTCTTAAACCGACCCCCCTTTATTTTGAGGCTGTGTCCTCTAGTTTTAACTTCCTTACTAAGTGGAAAGAATCTCTCCGCCTCCACCCTATCCAGCCCCCGCATTATCTTATAAGTCTCCATAAGATCCCCCCTCATCCTTCTAAACTCCAACGAGTACAAACCCAATCTCCTCAGCCTCTCCTCATAATCCAAACCCCTCATCTCCGGTATCAACCTGGTGAACCTTCTCTGCACTCCCTCCAATGCCAATATATCCTTCCTCATATAAGGGGACCAATACTGCACACAGTATTCCAGCTGCGGCCTCACCAATGCCCTGTACAGGTGCATCAAGACATCCCTGCTTTTATATTCTATCCCCCTCGCGATATAGGCCAACATCCCATTTGCCTTCTTGATCACCTGTTGTACCTGCAGACTGGGCTTTTGCGTCTCATGCACAAGGACCCCCAGGTCCCTTTGCACGGTAGCATGTTTTAATTTGTTTCCATTGAGATAGTAATCCCATTTGTTATTATTTCCTCCAAAGTGTATAACCTCGCATTTCTCAACGTTGTACTCCATTTGCCATATCCTCGCCCACTCACTCAGCCTGTCCAAATCTCTCTGCAGATCTTCTCCGTCCTCCACACGATTCACTTTTCCACTTATCTTTGTGTCGTCTGCAAACTTCGTTACCCTACACTCCGTCCCCTCCTCCAGATCATCTATATAAATGGTAAATAGTTGCGGCCCGAGTACCGATCCCTGCGGCACGCCACTAGTTACCTTCCTCCAACCGGAAAAACACCCATTTATTCCGACTCTTTGCTTCCTGTCGGATAGCCAGTCCCCAATCCACTTTAACACACTACCCCCAACTCCGTGTGCCCTAATCTTCTTCAGTAGCCTTTTATGGGGCACCTTATCAAACGCCTTTTGGAAATCCAAAAACACCGCATCCACCGGTTCTCCTCCATCAACCGCCCTAGTCACATCTTCATAAAAATCCAACATGTTCGTCAAGCACGACTTTCCCCTCATGAATCCATGCTGCGTCTGATTGATCGAACCATTTCTATCCAGATGCCCTGCTATCTCCTCTTTAATAATGGATTCCAGCATTTTCCCTACTACAGACGTTAAGCTGACCGGCCTATAGTTACCCGCCTTTTGTCTCCTTCCTTTTTTAAACAGCGGCGTAACATTAGCCGTTTTCCAATCAACCGGCACTACCCCAGAATGCAACGAGTTTTGATAAATAATCACTAACGCATCCACTATTACCTCTGACATTTCTTTCAATACCCTGGGATGCATTCCATCCGGACCCGGGGACTTATCCACCTTCAGTCCCATTAGTCTACCCAGCACTGCCTCTCTGGTAACATTAATTGTATTAAGTATTTCTCCTGCTGCCAACCCTCTATCGTTAATATTTGGCAAACTATTTGTGTCCTCCACCGTGAAGACCGACACAAAAAACTTATTTAAAGACTCAGCCATATCCTCATTTCCCACTATTAACTCCCCCCTCTCGTCCTCCAAGGGTCCAACATTCACTCTAGCCACTCTATTCCTTTTTATATATTTATAAAAACTTTTACTATCATTTTTTATATTAATTGCTAGCCTAGCTTCATAGTCTATCCTTCCTTTCTTTATCGCTTTCTTAGTCTCTCTTTGTTGTTTCTTAAATTTTTCCCAATCACTTGTTTCTCCACTATTTTTGGCCACTCTGTACGCAGCTGTTTTTATTTTAATACTCTCCTTTATTTCCTTCGTTATCCACGGCTGGTTCTCCCTTTTCTTACAATCCTTGTTTTTTGCTGGAATATATTTTTGCTGAGAACTGAAAAGGATCTCCTTAAAAATCCTCCACTGTTCCTCAGCTATCCTACCTGCCAGCCTGCTCTCCCAGTCTACCTTAGCCAATTCATCCCTCATCCTATCATATTTCCCTCTGTTCAAACAGAGGACACTGGTTTGGGACCAAACTTTCTCCTCTTCCATCTGAATCAGAAATTCGACCATATTGTGGTCACTAGACCCAAGAGGGTCCTTCACAATAAGATCCTTAATTCTACCTACCTCGTTACACAATACCAGATCCAAAATAGCTCGTTCCCTCGTCGGTTCCGTAACATGCTGTTCAAGGAAACTATCCCGACAGCATTCTAAGAACTCTTCTTCATTCCACCCTTACCGACTTGAGTCTGCCAGTCAATGTGCATGTTGAAGTCCCCCATGATTATTGCCGTTCCGTTTTTACACGCATCCCTTATCTGCTTGTTTATAGCCCTCCCTACCTCAACATTATTATTTGGGGGCCTATATACCACACCTACTAGTGTCTTTCTCCCTCTACTATTCCTCATCTCTACCCATAACGATTCCACGTTTTGTTCCTCAGAGCCTATGTCATCCCTCAGTACTACCCTGATATTATCTCTTATTAATAGCGCGACCCCACCACCTTTTCCTTCCTGTCTATTCTTCCTAAACGCCTGATACCCCTGGATATTCATCTCCCAGTCCTGGTCACCTTTCAGCCACGTTTCTGTAATGGCCACTAGATCGTACCCACTCGTGCTGATTTGCACCATCAACTCATTTACCTTGTTCCGAATGCTTCGTGCATTCAGGCAAAGTGTCCTTATTCCAGCTTTTATCTGGACCCGCTTTGATGAGTCGCGAACACCCTCTCCCTCTACTCCCTTATCTAAATTACCGCCTTCATTCACTTGCACCCTCTCCTCTACCATTAATTTTGTAATTCCCCTTACCCCTGCATCCTCCACCCCATCAATTAGTTCCTTGATCCTAGTCAACTCTTCTAGCTCCCCTCCCCCCAACCTATCTAGTTTAAATTCTCCCCAGTAACCTTAGCCAACCTACCGGCCAGGATATTGGTCCCCGTGTGATTCAAGTTCCACCCGTTTTTTGTATACAGATCACCCCTGCCCCTAAAGAGGTCCCAATGGTCCAGGAACCTGAATCCCTGCCCCCTGCACCAGTCCCTCAGCCACACATTCATCTTCCACCTCACTCCATTCCTGCCCTCACCTTCCCGTGGCACAGGCAGTAATCCTGAGATTACTACCTTTGCTTTCCTCTTTCTCAGCTGTCTCCCTAATTCCCTGTACTCCCTTTTCATGACCCCTTCTCCCTTCCTACCCACATCAGCGGTACCAATATGTACCGCTACCTCAGGCTCCTCTCCCTCCCACCTCAGGATTTCCGGGACGCGACTAGCGACATCCTGGATCCCGGCCCCAGGGAGGCAGACCACCATGCGAGAATCCCGCCTACCTCCGCAGAAACGCCTGTCTGTCCCCTTCACCATCGAGTCCCCGATTAATACCGCCTTCCTCCTCTTTTCCTTAGCCCTCTGAGTTACAGGGCTGGACTCCACTGCGGAGACACGGCCACTGCTGCTTCCCCCAGGCGGGCTGTCCCCCCCAGCAGTACTCAAGCAGGAGTACTTGTTGTGCAGGGGCAAATCCACTGGGGTGCTCTCAACCACCCTAGCCTTACCCTTCCTGGCCATCACCCACTTGGCCTCCTCCCGTTGCCCTGGTGTGACCACCTGATGATAGCTCTTGTCTATCACCTCCTCATTCTCCCTCATCAGCCTAAGATCCTCGAGCTGCAGTTCCAGCTCCCTAACACGGTCCCTCAGGAACCGCAGCTCGACACACCCCTCACAGATGTGGATGTCCGGGAGGCCAGATGCCTCCAGGACCTCCCACATCCTACACTGGGAACAACACACTGGTTTCACACTCATACTGGACACTTTATGTCAAGTAAGACAGTGAAAAGTTAATAAGAGTGTAAGGAAACAAAAACTCACCCCTGCTCGTCCAAGCCCTGTGAGCCAAAGCCCTGACAGCTCACTCAACTTCCCACTCACTCTGCTGCCCGCTACGATGCTGCCAGCTGTATACTTTGGTGCGCTTTTAAACCCTCCAAAAACTTCCCCAGGCTCTCCTGGCCCGACTTCCGGTTTTGAAAAAAACCTCCGATTTTAAACCCAAAATTAACTGAAAAAATAAATAATTAATTAAAGTCAGAAAACCCACTCTCTTACCCTCAGCCTGCTCCTGGGAACAAATCCCTGATATTAACAACTGATATTAAACCCAAACAACTGAGATTAAACCCAAACAACTGAGATTAAACCCAAACAACTGATATTAAACCCAGAACAACTGAGATTAAACCCAGAACAACTGATATTAAACCCAAACAACTGAGATTAAACCCAGAACAACCGATATTAAACCCAAACAACTGAGATTAAACCTAAACAACTGAGATTAAATCCAAACAACTGAGATTAAACCCAAACAACTGAGATTAAACCCAAACAACTGAGATTAAACCCAAACAACTGATATTAAACCCAGAACAACTGAGATTAAACCCAGAACAACTGATATTAAACCCAAACAACTGAGATTAAACCCAGAACAACCGATATTAAACCCAAACAACTGAGATTAAACCTAAACAACTGAGATTAAATCCAAACAACTGAGATTAAACCCAAACAACTGAGATTAAACCCAAACAACTGAGATTAAACCCAAACAACTGAGATTAAATCCAAACAACTGATATTAAACCCAAACCACTGAGATTAAACCCAAATAACGGAGAGTAAACCCAAACAACTGATATTAAACCCAAACAACTGAGATTAAACCCAAACAACTGATATTAAACCCAGAACAACTGAGATTAAACCCAGAACAACTGATATTAAACCCAAACAACTGAGATTAAACCCAGAACAACCGATATTAAACCCAAACAACTGAGATTAAACCCAAACAACTGAGATTAAACCCAGAACAACCGATATTAAACCCAAACAACTGAGATTAAACCTAAACAACTGAGATTAAATCCAAACAACTGAGATTAAACCCAAACAACTGAGATTAAACCCAAACAACTGAGATTAAACCCAAACAACTGAGATTAAACCCAAACAACTGAGATTAAATCCAAACAACTGATATTAAACCCAAACCACTGAGATTAAACCCAAATAACGGAGAGTAAACCCAAACAACTGATATTAAACCCAAACAACTGAGATTAAACCCAAACAACTGATATTAAACCCAGAACAACTGAGATTAAACCCAGAACAACTGATATTAAACCCAAACAACTGAGATTAAACCCAGAACAACCGATATTAAACCCAAACAACTGAGATTAAACCCAAACAACTGAGATTAAATCCAAACAACTGATATTAAACCCAAACAACTGAGATTAAACCCAAACAACTGATATTAAACCCAAACCACTGAGATTAAACCCAAATAACGGAGAGTAAACCCAAACAACTGAGATTAAACCCAAACAACTGAGATTAAATCCAAACAACTGAGATTAAACCCACAACAACTGGGTTTAAACCCAAACAACTGAGATTAAATCCAAACAACTGATATTAAACCCAAACCACTGAGATTAAACCCAAATAACGGAGAGTAAACCCAAACAACTGAGATTAAACCCAAACAACTGATATTAAACCCACAACAACTGGGTTTAAACCCAAACAACTGAGATTAAACCCAAACAACTGAGATTAAATCCAAACAACTGAGATTAAACCCACAACAACTGGGTTTAAACCCAAACAACTGAGATTAAATCCAAACAACTGAGATTAAATCCAAACAACTGATATTAAACCCAAACCACTGAGATTAAACCCAAATAACGGAGAGTAAACCCAAACAACTGAGATTAAATCCAAACAACTGAGATTAAATCCAAACAACTGATATTAAACCCAAACCACTGAGATTAAACCCAAATAACGGAGAGTAAACCCAAACAACTGAGATTAAATCCAAACAACTGATATTAAACCCAAACCACTGAGATTAAACCCAAATAACGGAGAGTAAACCCAAACAACTGAGATTAAACCCAAACAACTGATATTAAACCCACAACAACTGGGTTTAAACCCAAACAACTGAGATTAAACCCAAACAACTGAGATTAAATCCAAACAACTGAGATTAAACCCACAACAACTGGGTTTAAACCCAAACAACTGAGATTAAACCCAAACAACTGAGATTAAATCCAAACAACTGAGATTAAACCCACAACAACTGGGTTTAAACCCAAACAACTGAGATTAAATCCAAACAACTGAGATTAAATCCAAACAACTGATATTAAACCCAAACCACTGAGATTAAACCCAAATAACGGAGAGTAAACCCAAACAACTGAGATTAAACCCAAACAACTGAGATTAAATCCAAACAACTGAGATTAAACCCACAACAACTGAGATTAAACCCAAACAACTGAGATTAAATCCAAACAACTGATATTAAATCCAAACAACTGAGATTAAACCCAAACAACTGATATTAAACCCAGAACAACTGAGATTAAATCCAAACAACTGAGATTAAACCCACAACAACTGAGATTAAATCCAAACAACTGAGATTAAATCCAAACAACTGAGATTAAATCCAAACAACTGATATTTATATTCCGGGTGTTTATATTCTGGGTGTTTATATTCCGGGTGTTTATATTTCGGGTGTTTATATTCCAGGTGTTTATATTCCGGGTGTTTATATTCCAGGTGTTTATATCCCGGGTGTTTATATTCCGGGTGTTTATATTCCAGGTGTTTATATTCCGGGTGTTTATATTCTGGGTGTTTATATCCCGGGTGTTTATATTCCGGGTGTTTATATCCCGGGTGTTTATATTCCGGGTGTTTATATTCCAGGTGTTTATATCCCGGGTGTTTATATTCCGGGTGTTTATATTCCAGGTGTTTATATTCCGGGTGTTTATATTCTGGGTGTTTATATCCCGGGTGTTTATATTCTAGGTGTTTATATTCCAGGTGTTTATATTCCCGGGTGTTTATATTCTAGGTGTTTATATTCCAGGTGTTTATATTCCCGGGTGTTTATATTCCGGGTGTTTATATTCCGGGTGTTTATATTCCAGGTGTTTATATCCCGGGTGTTTATATTCCGGGTGTTTATATTCCAGGTGTTTATATTCCGGGTGTTTATATTCTGGGTGTTTATATCCCGGGTGTTTATATTCTAGGTGTTTATATTCCAGGTGTTTATATTCCCGGGTGTTTATATTCTAGGTGTTTATATTCCAGGTGTTTATATTCCGGGTGTTTATATTCCGGGTGTTTATATTCTGGGTGTTTTTATCCCGGGTGTTTATATCCCGGGTGTTTATATTCTAGGTGTTTATATTCCAGGTGTTTATATTCCGGGTGTTTATATTCTAGGTGTTTATATTCCAGGTGTTTATATTCCGGGTGTTTATATTCCGGGTGTTTATATTCCCGGGTGTTTATATTCCAGGTGTTTATATTCCGGGTGTTTATATTCTAGGTGTTTATATTCCAGGTGTTTATATTCTAGGTGTTTATATTCCAGGTGTTTATATTCCGGGTGTTTATATTCTAGGTGTTTATATTCCAGGTGTTTATATTCCGGGTGTTTATATTCCGGGTGTTTATATTCCCGGGTGTTTATATTCCAGGTGTTTATATTCCGGGTGTTTATATTCTAGGTGTTTATATTCCAGGTGTTTATATTCCGGGTGTTTATATCCCGGGTGTTTATATTCTGGGTGTTTATATTCCAGGTGTTTATATTCCGGGTGTTTATATTCCGGGTGTTTATATTCTGGGTGTTTTTATCCCGGGTGTTTATATCCCGGGTGTTTATATTCCGGGTGTTTATATCCCGGGTGTTTAAATTCCCGGGTGTTTACATTTCCCGGGTGTTTATATTCTGGGTGTTTTTATCCCGGGTGTTTTTATCCCGGGTGTTTATAGTCCCGGGTGTTTATATTCTGGGTGTTTATATTCCCGGGTGTTTATATCCCGGATGTTTATATTCCGGGTGTTTATATCCCGGGTGTTTATATTCCCGGGTGTTTATATTCTAGGTGTTTATATTCTGGGTGTTTATAGTCCCGGATGTTTATATTCCGGGTGTTTATATCCCGGGTGTTTATATTCCCGGGTGTTTATATTCTGGGTGTTTATATTCTGGGTGTTTATATTCCCGGGTGTTTATATTCCGGGTGTTTATATCCCGGGTGTTTATATCCCGGGTGTTTATATTCCCGGGTGTTTATATTCTGGGTGTTTATATTCTGGGTGTTTATAGTCCCGGGTGTTTATATTCCGGGTGTTTATATCCCGGGTGTTTATATCCCGGGTGTTTATATCCCGGGTGTTTATATTCTGGGTGTTTATATTCTGGGTGTTTTTATCCCGGGTGTTTATATTCTGGGTGTTTATATCCCGGATGTTTATATTCCGGGTGTTTATATTTCCCGGGTGTTTATTCGTTGCCTGGTTACCGGTTTACAATCCGGATCTAATCGGAAGTCACAATGGAACCGCGTGATCCCTGAAACAACCAATCACTGAGAGCGTCCCCGTTACTAGGCAACGGACTGAATCCGGACCTGAGCGAGAGAAACAAGAGAGGGAGAGACAGAGAGTGAGAAAGACAGACAGACAGAGAGAGAGACAAGAAAGAGGGAGAGAGAGAGAGAGACAGACAGAGAGAAAGAGAGAGAGAGACAGACAGAGAGAAAGATAGACAGAGAGAGAGAGAGACAAGAGAGAGGGAGAAAGAGGGAGAGAGAGAGACAGAGAGAGACAGACAGAGAGAGAAAGAGGGGCACAGAGAGAGAGAAAGAGAGACAGAGAGAGAAAGAGAGAGAGAGGGGGGGACAGAGAGAAAGAGAGACAGAGAGAAGAAGAGAGAGAGACAGACAGACAGACAGGGAGAGAGAGAGAGAAAAAGCCCCAGAGTGAGGAAGTGTGAGGGAGCGGAAGAGAGTGAGCAGTGAATGAGGCACCAAGTGAGGGAGGGTCATAGGAAGCAGGGAAGCTGTGCCATTCATCCCGGTCTGAGACGAGCCTCGGCCAGGGCAAGGGCTGGAGATGGACCAGGTCAAGTCTCTGTCTCTCAGGTGAGCCCCTCAGCAGCAGCCCCAAGGGTTTCCTTGCAGTTTCCACATACAAACCCTGGGGAAAGGCCGCCTGATAGGAGCAGAGATTAACTCAGTGAGTCAGCAATGGCCAATGCATATTGGCTGCTGGCTGAGCGTTCAGTCCTCTCACTGCCTCTGACAGAATGCAACAAGAAATTGGCTGAAATACTTGAGTGGGTCGGTTCCACAGAGCAAATCCAATAAACCTCTGTTTGTTTGTTTTTACACAGTAAGTGGTGATTTGGAAGACACTACCTGAAAGGGCGGTAGAAACACATTCAGTATTAACTCTCTACAGGGAATTGGCGAAAACCTGGAAAAGGGTACGATTGCAGGGCTGTGGGAAAATGCAAGATTATGAGGGACAGGGACAGAGTGAATAAGGAGCAGCTATAACCCTTAGTTGAAAGGTCAATCACAAGGGGACATAGGTTCAAGGTGAGGGGCAGGAGGTTTAGGGGGGATGTGAGGAAAAATCTTTTTACCCAGAGGGTGGTGAGGGTCTGGAATGCGCTGCCTGGGAGGGTGGTAGAGGGCGGGATGCCTCACATCCTTTAAAAAGTATCTGGATGAGCACTTGGCACATCATCACATTCAGGGCTATGGGCCAAGTGCTGGCAGATGGGATTAGGTGGGAGTTCAGGTGCTTGCCTCGTGTTGGTGCGGGCTCGATGGGCTGAAGGGCCTCTTCTGCGCTGTGTGATTCTATGATTCTAGTTTGGTGCAGAATGGAAAATCATGGCAATTCCAAGCAGGAGGTTTGGGAGCAGTCTCTGCATAATCAGCCTAGTGGGCAGCAGGATAAAGTAAAGGGTACAATTCTAAAGGGGGTGCAGGAGCAGAGGGGCCAGTGTGTACATACAGAGATTAGGTTGAGAGAGCAATTAATAAAGCATACGCATACTGTCACATTTTCCGATATCTCCTTTTGTAGCTCAGTATCAAAACCTGTTAGATATAGTTTTTGAGAAGTACCTTACGATGTTTTTATTATATTAGATACCTATAAGGACACTATATAAGCACACTATGTAAGATACTATATGAGGACGCTATATAAGGTTGTTGGTTGGAGTCAGATTGGGCAGCTGCTCTAATTACTTTCGCTGTTCATTGTCTTCAGCTGGGTGAAAGGTTATACAACGCAGAAAGTGCTTTTCATCAACAATAACACCTTATGCTACCCATGTGGGAACTTCCTGATCTTCGTGGACATAGACATCGAGGTGGACAAGGGGCTGCAATGTGAGACTGGGAGTATCGGAGCTTTCACAACTAACACCAGCAAACAGATTGTGGCCTTTGCAGAACAGCAGCTAAACCCATCCATCTATATGTACACATTTCCTGAGCTGACCAAGATGGCGGTCCTCGCGGGTACGTATTCTTGGGGTACATGTTTCTATATCTACGGCTCTTGGGGCTAAAGGGGTAAAAGGATATAGGGGGAAGGAGGGATCAGGATAAAGAATTTGATGATCAGCCATGATCAAAATGAATGGCGGAGCAGGCTCGAAGGGCCGAATGGCCTCCTCCTGCTTCTAACTTTTTATGGATTCATCGAACCCCCATAGTGCAGAAAGGGGCCTTTTGGCCCATCGAGTAGGATAAGTATGGCAAGTTTTGGGAACCTTGGATAACGAGAGATATTGTGGGCCTAGTCAAAGAGAAAAAGGAAGCATTTGTCAAAGCTAGGAGGCTGGGAACACACGAAGCAAGCATGGAATATAAGGAAAGTAGAAAGAAACTTAAGCAAGGAGTAAGAAGGGCTAAAAGGGGTCCTGAAAAAACATTGGCCAGCAGGATTAAGGAACATCCCAAGGGTTTTTATACATATATAAAGAGCAAGAGGGTGGGCCCACTCAAGGACAAGGGAGGGAATCTATGCATGGAGCCAGAGGAAATGGGCGAGGTATTAAATGAGTACTTTGCATCAGTATTCACCAAAGAGAAGGACTTGGTAGATGATGAGTCTGGGAAAGGATATGTTGATAGTTTGAGTCATGTTGAGATCAAAAAGGAGGAGGTATTGGGTTCTTGAGGAACATTAAGGTAGACAAATCCCCAGGGCCTGATGGGATATACCCCAGAATACTGAGAGAGGGAGGCAAGGGAGGAAATTGCTGGGACCTTGAGAGAAATCTTTATATCCTCACTGGCTGCAGGGGGAGGTCATGATGTGGAGATGCCGGCGTTGGACGGGGGTAAACGCGGTAAGAAGTATCACAACACCAGGTTAAAGTCCAACAGGTTTATTTGGTAGCAAAAGTCACAAGCTTTTGGAGCGCTGCTCCTTCATCAGGTGAGTGGGATATCGGTTCACAAACAGGGCATATAAAGACACAAACTCAATTTACAAAATAATGGTTGGAATGCGAGTCTTTACAGGTCATCAATTCTTAAAGGTACAGACAATGTGAGTGGAGGGAGGGTTAAGCACAGGTTAAAGAGATGTGTATTGTCTCCAGCCAGGACAGTTAGTGAGAGTTTGCAAGCCCAGGCAAGTCGTGGGGGTTACAGATAGTGTGACATGAACCTAAGATCCTGGTTGAGGCCATCCTCATGTGTGCGAAACTGGCTGCCAGACTTGGCCAATTTGGTGCATCATGGGAAGGGGAGGCTGGGTCGGGTGGAGACACAGGGAACCAAACCCTCCCCAGGGGCTAGCCCTCAGGCTGGGGGGAGCTGTCCCCATGGTGACAGTAACCAAGGAGACGCACCTGCCGGCCTCCCGCCATCCAGGCCAGCAGCGTTGCCCATTGGTTAACCGCACACCACGTGCTTTACCCAGCCTGGCCCCGCCCCCTCTTCCCCACTATCAAACACAGGCTCCGGCACTGCGCCTGTGCAGTCAGTCACATCAACGGCCCCTCCCCCTCACCGGCATCACGCATGCGTTAGTCAAATCGACGCCCTGGCCTCTCCGGCATTGAGCACGCGCAGTCAAACCGACAGCCCTCACTCCCCGGTATCGCGCCTGTGTAGTCACGTCCACAGCCCACTCCAGCAACTGGACATGACTAACGCATGTGTGATGCCGGTGAGGCCAGGGTGACCCAACACAAAATGAGAGGGTAATTCAAAACACACATTTCACGGCTTGGAAAGATCTTGAACCTATCAGTCTGCGGCACGTTTTCCACTCTTCCCCACCTATCATTCCAATCTCCATCACATTATTGATGGTTCAATCCTGTTCATACAATCCCTACAGTGCAGAAGGAAGTTGGTCTGCACCAACTCTCCAACAAAGCGCCCACCCAGACCGTCTCCCTGTGACACCACATATTTACACCACTAATCCCCATAACCTATACATCATTCACCCTCAGCATTATATATTCTCCTTTCACGTCCCTTTAGCAACATTATCAAAGACTTTATTTTCTCTGTATCTAACCCTGTGCTGTACCTGTCCTGGGAGTGTTTGATGGGGACAGTGTAGAGGGAGCTTTACTCTGTATCTAACCCCGTGCTGTACCTGTCCTGGGAGTGTTTGATGGGGACAGTGTAGAGGGAGCTTTACTCTGTATCTAACCCCGTGCTGTACCTGTCCTGGGAGTGTTTGATGGGGACAGTGTAGAGGGAGCTTTACTCTGTATCTAGCCCCATGCTGTACCTGTCCTGGGAGTGTTTGATGGGAGACAGTGTAGAGGGAGCTTTACTCTGTATCTAACCCCGTGCTGTACCTGTCCTGGGAGTGTTTGATGGGGACAGTGTAGAGGGACCTTTACTCTGTATCTAACCCCGTGCTGTACCTGTCCTGGGAGTATTTGATGGGGGACAGTGTAGAGGGAGCTTTACTCTGTATCTAACCCCGTGCTGTACCTGTCCTGGGAGTGTTTGATGGGAGACAGTGTAGAGGGAGCTTTACTCTGTATCTAACCCCGTGCTGTACCTGTCCTGGGAGTGTTTGATGGGGACAGTGTAGAGGGAGCTTTACTCTGTATCTAGCCCCGTGCTGTACCCGTCCTGGGAGTGTTTGATGCCTCTGTTTTGTATACGGCGTTGTTATATTCTTAATTTCCAACAGTCTTCAATACAATCAGTGGCACAGTGGTTAGCGCTGCTACCTCAGGGACCTGGGTTCGATTCTTGGCTTGGGTCACTGTCTGTGTGGAGTCTGCACGTTCTCCCCATGTCTGCGTGGGTTTCCTCCGGGTGTTCCGGTTTTCTCCCACAGTCCGAAAGACGTGTGGGTTAAGTGTATTGACCATGCTAAATTCTCCCTCAGTGTACCCGAACATGCGCTGGAGTGTGGCGACTAGGGGATTTTCACAGTAACTTCATTGCAGTGTTAATGTAAGCCTACTTGTGACATTGATAAAATAAACTTTAAAGCAATGTGATGAAATCAGGAGTCTTTCCTGATGTGTCTTGTGTCTGTGTTTTTCAGGCGGTGCTGAATTGGAGTACACCTTGCTGGAGTTCAGCTATACGGGCTCCTTCTTTGCCAGTTTTTCCTCCATCCCCGAATTCCGTCTTACCATCTGGTAACTTGCCTTTTACAGATATTGGATCTGACTCTATATCAGTGTTAGAATGTGGTAGCTGTTAGCACTGGCAGTAGCTGGGGTGAATAGCATCGAGACATTGCAGGAGAATCTGGAGAAGCACTGAAAGCTTATCGGAATATACGGATATGCTGATTGGAGGCATGTGTGGAGCATAAAAGTCACAGATTGTTTGAGTGCTGGATATTCTATGTAATCACACTTACTGTTCAAGTGTCTCCCCCAGGATCTGACATGGTGTCATGTTCGTTTGACACACCGCAAAATAATAGTTCTGAGGGTTGTACTGTCTGCTGTTTAGGTTTCACCCTGACAGTCCGGTTTGAATTCGGAAAAGACCATAAGAACATAAGAACATAAAAAATAGGAGCAGGAGTAGGCCATCTAGCCCCTCGAGCCTGCCCCGCCATTCAATAAGATCATGGCTGATCTGACGTGGATCAGTACCACTTACCCGCCTGATCCCTATAACCCCTAATTCCCTTACCGATCAGGAATCCATCCATCCGCGCTTTAAACATATTCAGCGAGGTAGCCTCCACCACCTCAGTGGGCAGAGAATTCCAGAGATTCACCACCCTCTGGGAGAAGAAGTTCCTCCTCAACTCTGTCCTAAACCGACCTCCCTTTATTTTGAGGCTGTGTCCTCTAGTTTTAACTTCCTTACTAAGTGGAAAGAATCTCTCTGCCTCCACCCTATCCAGCCCCCGCATTATCTTATAAGTCTCCATAAGATCCCCCCTCATCCTTCTAAACTCCAACGAGTACAAACCCAATCTCCTCAGCCTCTCCTCATAGTCCAAACCCCTCATCTCCGGTATCAACCTGGTGAACCTTCTCTGCACTCCCTCCAATGCCAATATATCCTTCCTCATATAAGGGGACCAATACTGCACACAGTATTCCAGCTGCGGCCTCACCAATGCCCTGTACAGGTGCATCAAGACATCCCTGCTTTTATATTCTATCCCCCTCGCGATATAGGCCAACATCCCATTTGCCTTCTTGATCACCTGTTGTACCTGCAGACTGGGCTTTTGCGTCTCATGCACAAGGACCCCCAGGTCCCTTTGCACGGTAGCATGTTTTAATTTGTTTCCATTGAGATAGTAATCCCATTTGTTATTATTTCCTCCAAAGTGTATAACCTCCCATTTATCAACGTTATACTCCATTTGCCATATCCTCGCCCACTCACTCAGCCTGTCCAAATCTCTCTGCAGATCTTCTCCGTCCTCCACACGATTCACTTTTCCACTTATCTTTGTGTCGTCTGCAAACTTCGTTACCCTACACTCCGTCCCCTCCTCCAGATCATCTATATAAATGGTAAATAGTTGCGGCCCGAGTACCGATCCCTGCGGCACGCCACTAGTTACCTTCCTCCAACCGGAAAAACACCCATTTAGTGGGTTAGGTGTATTGACCATGCTAAATTCTCCCTCAGTGTACCCGAACATGCACTGGAGTGTGGCGACCAGCTTGGATAAAACTGCTCTCTGCCGAAAGGGTATAAGGAATATGAAAATAGATAGATATGTGTGCAACGTAAACTGGAAATGAAAATATATCACTGGTAATTGGCACGGAATTACTAACCATATACATGGGGATGTCACAGGTACATTACAGAGCATGACCAGGAAAAAGCAGAGGTAGCCTTTCTCTGTATCTAACCCCGTGCTGTACCTGTCCTGGGAGTGTTTGATGGGGACAGTGTAGAGGGAGCTTTACTCTGTATCTAACCCCGTGCTGTACCTGTCCTGGGAGTATTTAGAAACATAGAAACATCGAAAAACTACAGCACAAAACAGGCCCTTCGGCCCCACAAGTTGTGCCGAACATATCCCTACCTTTTAGGCCTACCTATAACCCTCCATCCTATTAAGTCCCATGTACTCATCCAGGAGTCTCTTAAAAGACCCTATTGAGTCTGCCTCCACCACCACTGATGGCAGCCGATTCCACTCGCCCACCACCCTCTGTGTGAAAAACTTCCCCCTAACATTTCCCCTGTACCTACCCCCCAGCACCTTAAACCTGTGTCCTCTCGTAGCAGCCATTTCCACCCTGGGAAAAAGCCTCTGAGAGTCCACCCGATCTATGCCTCTCAACATCTTATATACCTCTATTAGGTCTCCTCTCATCCTACGTCTCTCCAAGGAGAAAAGACCGAGCTCCCTCAGCCTATCCTCATAAGGCATGCCACTCAATCCAGGCAACATCCTTGTAAATCTCTTCTGCACCCTTTCAATCTTTTCCACATCCCATCCATAGGTTTGGGAAATTAAAGTCTCACATCACAACAACTCTGCTATTATTGCAACTCTCCAGGATCTGTTTCCCTATCTGCTCCTCCACCTCCCTGTCACTATTGGGCGGCCTGTAGAAAACTCCCAGCAAAGTGATCGACCCCTTCCCACTCCGAACTTCCACCCACAGAGACTCTGTAGACAATCCCTCCACAGCACACACCTTCTCTACAGCTGTGACACTATCCCTGATCAGCAGTGCCATTCCACCCCCTCTCTTGCCTCCCTCCCTGTCCTTCCTGAAACATTTGAATCCCGGCACCTGTAGTATCCAGTCCTGTCCCTGAGACATCCAAGTCTCCATAATGGCCACCACATCACACTTCCAGGCATCGATCCACGCTCTGAGCTCATCTCCTTTATTCACTATACTCCTGGCATTAAAGTAAACACATCTCAATCCTTTGGTCTGAGCTCTCCCCTTCTCTATCCCCCGTCCATCCTCCCTCTTGCACCGTCTATAACCCTTCTCTGTTTGCGAGCTAACTTCCTCGCTCCCAGTCACCTCGTCTCGATCCCCTCCCCCCAAACTATCTAGTTTAAACTCTCCCCAGTAGCCTTAGACAACCTTCCCGCCAGGATATTGGTCCCCCTGGGATTCAAGTGCCATCTGTTTTTTGTGTACAGGTCACACCTGCCCCTAAAGAGGTCCCAATGGTCCAGAAACCTGAATCCCTGCCCCCTGCACCAGTCCCTCAGCCACACATTCATCCTCCACCTCTCTCCATTCCTGCCCTCACCTTCCCGTGGCACAGGCAGCAATCCTGAGATTACTACCTTTGCTTTCCTCCTTCTCAGCTGTCTCCCTAATTCGCTATACTCTCTTTTCATGACCCCTTCCCCCTTCCTTCCCACATCAGCGGTACCAATATGTACCGCTACCTCTGGCTCCTCTCCCTCCCCCCTCAGGATTTCTGGGAGTCGACCAGCGACATCCTGGATCCCGGCCCCAGGGAGGCAGACCACCATCCGAGACTCCCGCCTGCCTCCGCAAAAATGCCTGTCTGACCCCCTTACTGTCGAGTCCCCGATTAACACTGCCTTCCTCCCCTTTTCCTTAGCCCTCTGAGTTACAGGGCTGGACTCCACTCCGGAGACACAGCCACTGTTGCTTCCCCCAGGCGGGCTGCGAATAATCCAGCCCCTCTCCACATCTGGAATAATCCAGCCCCTCTCCACATCTGGAATAATCCAGCCCCTCTGTACATCTGGAATAATCCAGCCCCTCTGTACATCTGGAATAATCCAGCCCCTCTGTACATCTGGAATAATCCAGCCCCTCTCCACATCTGGAATAATCCAGCCCCTCTGTACATCTGGAATAATCCAGCCTCCACAGCCTGATTTTGTTTGTCTCATGTATTTCTTTTTGTTCTGATGTCCTGTTCCACATGGCAATCGGTGAGCTTGACTACCAGACAGTGAGCACTGTGTACAGCAACGCCTGTGTTGTACTGGATGTCAGTGCTGTCTGGTACAGAGTGTACACGGACAGCAATGACTCGCCGAGCCCATTATCATCTATTTGTTCTCTCCCTGTACTGTCGGCAGGAACAGCATGGGATTGGGTTGTGCTAACCTTCTCTCCTGGCGATTGGAAAACCCTGGCTGTGACCTGAGGCATGCAGTTGTGAAGATCTGACATCTTCACCACATTGGTTCCACAATCCTTTGCTCTCTGAAAAAATGATAAGGTTTTGCGGGCTGCGCCTGTTAATCTGTTTATTGTTTTCTCCTTTCACAAGGAACTGGCAAACCAAAGCCCGTCTCTGCAGTGAGTCGGTGATGGGAATGCAGCCTACTGTTCTCAGCTTTAACCCCATGAACCAGCTCCAGTTGTGCCTGGCCAGTGAGGAGTGTCTGTTGCTGTGGAATATTGAGCAATGTGATGACTTTCACATCTTAAAGCGGAAGTAAGTGGCATCGACCAAAGAGAAGTAGTTAGATTAATGGTTTGTCACAAGTATATTTGACAGTAGGTTTCTGGGCATTTGCATAGTCCTGTTGCAGTTATACACAGGAGAGAATATGAAGGAAGAGATACTTACTTTGATGCATTATGTTTGCAATTTCAGGATGTTCCAAAGTGTTTTACAGTCAATGAAGAACTTCTCCAATAAATGGTGAAATCCTGGGCACAGCAGCCAATCTGTGTGCTGCAAGGCCCCACTAACAGTATTGTGATAATGATCAGTTTTTGGGATGTTGTTTAAGGGATAAATATTGGTCAGGACGCTAGCCTATTCTTCTTAAAATAGTGCACTGGGACTTTTGACGCAGTGAGACAACACATGGTGGTCTCAGTTTAATGTCGCATTTGAAGACAGCACTTCCAATGGGGCAGCGCTTCCTCAATGCTGACACCAGGAGTTCAGACAACACAAACTAATGAAACCAGTATCCATCCAGATAAATGTTACTTTGATCATATTATTTTATACAACCCCACTCCCTTCCCACCAGTGGATGAGTCACCCCTTCATTTGCAGTTTAATTCCATATTGGTGACTTAGGAGCAGTTTGACTGTTTAGATTTTTGTTTTACAACATTAAACCATCTCAGATACGCAGGCCCAATGGTCCAGTTGTGCGTTGTGTAAGGCCAGCTCTGTGTTAAACACAGAAAGCGGTTCTATTTCCAGAGAGTAGTTGAGCTGTGGCAGAGGTGGCCAGCATGTTCAGTAATGTCTGATACACTCAATTCATTAAAGCTGGACCTGCTCCTGTTTCTGACTGGGACATAAGACCATAAGACATAGGAGCAGAATTAGGCCACTCGGCCCATCGAGTCTTCTCCACCATTCAATCATGGCTGATATTTTTCTCATTCCCATTCTCCTGCCTTTTCTCCATAACCCCTGATCCCCTTATTAATCAAGAACCTATCTATCTCTGTCTTAAAGACACTCAATGACCTGGCCTCCACAGCCTTCTGCGGCAAAGAGTTTCACAGATTCACCACTCTCTGGCTGAAGAAATTCCTCCTCATCTCTGTTTTAAAGGATTGTCCCTTCAGCCTCTGGTTCTAGTATGGATAACCCATTCAAGTGGGAAGTCCTAAATAGCATTTGCCAGAGGCACTGTGATCTAGATTAGCTTCCATCACATAAGGGGCTCAGAAAATCAGTTCCCGGATTTATGTTCTGCTCCTGAATTGCCAATTTCCAAATGTGCCAATTTTACTGCACTGGGCTGTGATTGAACAAAAACAGAATGAAACAACTGCCTGAAGGTAAATCAGAGCCAGAGCAATGAGAGGCGTTCAGGGCGGAGATAGAGAGGGTTCATTTTATATATTTAAGTAGTTGCATGATTGCTTTAAGAGCTGATCACATGATTTCATGAGGTGATGTCACAGGCTGCTGCTTTACTTTTAGTTTGGACTCAGGTCTCATTGAACCTGTTGTTAGTTTGAATCTCCGTGTGCAAACCAGGCCTTTTACTTTTTGTGTAGAACCCACAACCCCTAATATAGTTGATATTACAAAAAGGAAAACTGGCGACAAGGAAGGGATATTGTTTCATCGAGAAAATCGAGACAGGATTGTGGCCGGAATTTGACCGCCTTGCTCACCCGTCCTGGAATCGGTGCGGGCGAGGCTCGCAGAACAGAATTCTCCATTGGCCTCGGGTGGGATTTTACGCACCTCGCCCGAGAGAGGTCGTAAAATCTCACCAAGTAAGTCGAAGAAAATCATTGTGGGTCGTCACGCTCCGAATATTAGACGGCAGGGGAGGAGCAGCAGCGGGGTCACAGATCAAAGTGACAGTGCAGGGAGAACAAGTAAGAAAATAGCTCTCTGTGGTTTAAAGAGGAGCTTTTCCGGTCAGAGAAGGGTGAGATTCCCGGCAGTGTCTGGCAAATTTGAAAAGAAAAGATGCTCTGCTCTACAGCTGGGTTCGTTTGAGGAAAAATACATCAAGTCAGCGGTCTCCAGAGTGAAAAGGGAGTACTGGGAAGACAGTAAATAACAAAAAAATACTGAGTAGTCTCGAGTCGCTCGTGCCTGCAACAGAAACGGCAGATCAATTAGGCGCCATGGGACCTTACAGTGAAGAAAATTAATCATGGAGTTCATATGCAAGCATTTTCAGTATTTTGAACAAGTGATTAAAACTGCTGCAGCTGAGTTGTGTGTACCAGCTTTTCTCAGTACAATAGGAAGTAACATCTTCAATTTGCTATAGTTCATCCAGCAAAGTAGGAACCAAAACTTCAGATGACCTGACAAAGATTCTTGAAGAGCATTACTCTCCAAAGACATTGATCATCACAGAACGGTTCAGGTTCCACCAAAGGAATCAAATGGAAAGCGAAAGCTTTGCTCAGTTTGTGGCAACCTTAAAAAGGCTGGCACAGCATTTTGAGTTAAGGTGAGTCATTAGAAGCTGTTCTTCAAGATTGTCTAGTTTGTGGTCTCCAAAATGAGGCTATCCAAAGAAAATTGCTTACTGAACGTGCTTTGACTTTAAAGACAGAAGTAGAAATCACAGTGTCGATGGAACTGGCTGCTAAAGAGGCTTCACTATTCGGTGCAGGAATGAAGAGCCACAAGTTGGGAACTGCCCATAAGGAGTCAAAACAGCAACAAGCAGGTCACAGATGTGCAAAATGGGCCATTCAGCGAGTGAATGCTGGAGCAAGGATAGTCAATGCAAGAATTTGGCAAAATGGGTCACATTACAAAAGCTTGTTGGGTTCAACCAGTTTCTCCTGAGAAGATTATTCAGAAGAAGAATCTGGATACCTTCAAGAAGAATAAGTTGCATTCTACAAAAGGAATTTATAAAATGGAAGGAAAGAATTATGACTATGAAGAAGAGAATGTCCAGAAATGATGAAGATCTCCAACTGAATGTCTTCTCCATACAAGGAGATCACACAGATTCTGGGTGATTCTGAAGTTAATTGGACACCCTATTAGGATGGAGGTTGATGCTGGTGCTGCTGTATCTTTTATTCCTGAGACTACACACCAACAAAAGCTGAAGCATCTCCCTTTAAAACCAGCTGATGTGATTTTAAGGACATACACGGAAGAGATTGTTCTGTTGAAAGGTTACATCATGGTTAACATAGAGTTGAGTGGACAAACAGCAGAGTTGCCTCTCCATGTGGTCCATGGTAATTTCCCAGCTCTATTTGGGAGATCATTTTTGGAGAAGATAAAGTTCAGCTGAGGTGCTGTCAACAGATTGGTCGATGCTAAAACAGACCTACAGCACCTTCTGGATAAATACAAGACTGTATTCAAAGTGACACTGTGCTCAATGAAGGGAGTTTCAGTGAAACTCAAAATAAAGCCGAATAGTCAACCAAAAGGTCTCAAAGCAAGAGCGGTGTCATATGCAATTCATCCCAAGGTCAAAGAAGAATTAGTCCGACTTGTTAACACTGGTATGTTGGAGCCGGTTACAGTGAGTGACTGGGCCACCCCCATTGTGCCTGTCATTGAAACCGGGTTCACTTTGTATTTGTGGTGATTTTAAACCAACCATGAATCCAGTGTTGCGCACGGATCAATATCCGCTCCCTTTAATTGAAGATGTGTTTGCTGGGTTATCAGGTGGCAGAAATTCAGCAAGATTGATCTTTCACCAGCATGCTTACAGATGAATGTAGATGCTGAATCTCAACCATTGCTTACCATTGTTACTCATAAAGGTCTTTTTCATTATAAAAGATTGCCTTTGGAATGAAATCTGCAAAGCTGATCTAAAGATTGATGGATCAGGTTTGAAGTGGTCTTTCTGGTGTACAATGTCACCTGGATGATATTCTAATTACAGGATACAGTCAACAGGAGCACTTGAATAATTTAGGAGGAACATTGGAATGTCTTTAAGCACATGATCTGTGTATCAAGAAAGTAAAGCGTGACTTTTTCCCAATGTCAGTCTAGTATATACATCATGTTATTTATAGTAAATGCCGACATAAAGCCCCTAAAAAGATTAATGCTATTTTAGAAGTACCATGTCCAATGAATGTGATCCAATTGAGGTCCTTTCTCGGATTAGACATTAATGAACTGAGGCCTTTCAGTAACTTTATCACTGCTTCCTCAAATGGAATTCTATCAGTTCCCACTGGGCAGGTTATGTTGAAATGAGCCCCATTTGTATTTCCCCCAGGAAGTAGGGGAAGAGTCAGTGTCGGAGTTCCTGTGCATCTGCAGGCAGCTTATGGGCCTCAATGCAATTATCCGCAGCACCGAGCAAATCAGGAAAATCTTCATACCAAGCCCTTTGTTACTTTTATCTGCAGAAATATAAAGCTCCCTGCGGAAGATGGATCCGTGGCAGCTCCGGAGGATGTTGGCATGGGTGCTGACAGCAATGCATTAACTTACTATGGCCCAAAGATGTTAATCTCAGCCCAGGCGGGACTCGTGGGAGATATGGCCAACGTGTTTGTTGTAAGTTGCTTCAGGTGTTTGTTCAATTTCCTGTGCATCAGAGCTCAGCCTGAGCCACACCGTGTTGGCTGGTAACACAGCATAGAACCTCAGAACACAGAAAGAGGCCATTTGACCCATCATCCCTGTACCAGCTCTTTTAAAGCTATCCAATCAGTTCCCTCCCCTGACTCCTTTTCCCCATAATCTTGCAAATCTTTCCGCATGCCAGCAATTTGAGTCGGGGCACTGGCTGCCTTTGCTTTCCCAGCCAATGATGCTGAGTCCAGTTGTAACAGTCAATGTCTGGTCACCTCTCTGCCCAATAAAGATCGTACACGTAGCTGGTCTCCAACGTTAACATCCTTGAAGAGACCAGCAATCTGCTGCGCGCTTCACAACATATTGGGATCCAGTACCTGTTTCTTTTGAGACATGACGTTTGATGAGCGGAGCAAACGTGGAGGGAGCAGGTGACTCCGCCACTGGGAGCGTCTGTGTCTGGGTTTGAAAGTGTAACAAAAATACTCGGCAGCTCTGGCAACATCAGTGGGCATGATGTGGAGATGCCGGCGTTGGACTGGGGTGAACACGGTAAGAAGTCTCACAACACCAGGTTAAAGTCCAACAGGTTTATTTGGTAGCAAATACAGTGGGGACATCAGTGGGGACAGAAACCGAGTTAATGTTTCACGTGTGTGACAGCCAGGATGGGGAATGGTGAGCTAGCTGGACTTTACTCTCGTCCAGCAGTTAGCCAATCAAATCCCTACAGTGCAGGAGACGGCCATTCAGCCCATCGAGTCTGTACCGACCACAATCCCACCCAGGCCCTATCCCCGTAACCCCACATATTTACCCTGCTAAACCCCCTGACACTAGGGTTAATTTAGCACGGCCAATCAACCTAACCCACTAATTTGATTTGATTTTGATTTGATTTATTATTGTCACATGTATTAATATACAGTGAAAAGTATTGTTTCTTGCGCGCGATACAGGCAAAGCATACCGTTCATAGAGAAGGAAAGGAGAGAGTGCAGAATGTAGTGTTACAGTCATAGCTAGGGTGTTGAGAAAGATCAGCTTAACGCAAGGTAGGCCCATTCAAAAGTCTGAGCAGGGAAGAAACTTCCTTGAGTCGGTTGGTACATGACGTCAGACTTTTGTATCTTTTTCCCAATGGAAGAAGGTGGAAGAGAGAATGTCCGGGGTGCGTGGGGTCCTTAATTATGCTGGCTGCTTTTCCGAGGCAGCAGGAAGTATAGACAGAGTCAATGGGTGGGAAGCTGGTTTGTGTGATGGATTGGGCTACATTCACAACCTTTTGTAGTTCCTTGCGGTCTTGGGCAGAGCAGGAGCCCAGACCAAGCTGTGATACAACCGGAAAGAATGCTTTCTATGGTGCATCTGTAAACATTGGAAAGAGTGTGGGGTGTGGGATCTTTGGTGTGTGGGAGGAAACCGGAGCACCTGGAGGAAACCCACGCAGACACAGGGAGAATGAACCAGGCGAACATTTGGGGCATAACAGTCTCGGTTAGAAAAATGAACATCAACCAAATTTCCTGCAGCTAACTGGTCCTTGCTGTGAAATGTGTGGATATTGGGTAAGAGTGGTCTGAGCTCAGTATGAAACACTCGGTCAGACTCCGCATGCACTCAAGGTCGAGGCTCAAGAACAACAATTAACTGCGATTGGACAATTATTCAAGAAGGTTTTGTGGGTCATACACGGGCACTGAGCGGTGTGCAGCCTCGATGAACTGTCTGGGCTGGATATTGCTAGCGGTGCCCATGCGAATCACTGATCAGATGAGGTACATTAGCAAGTTGCAGGACTCCATTTCAGGCTGGGTTTACAGGTGCTTTGTGCTGGAGATGGGAGGCATAAAAACATGGCAGTGACACAGCAACAGAGGGCGGCAGCGACAGAGGGCGGCAGCGACAGAGGGCGGCAGCGACAGAGGGCGGCAGTGACAGAGGGCGGCAGCGACAGAGGGCGGCAGCGACACAGCGCGGAGTCAACATGGTTTTGTGAAAGAGAAATCATATTTCACCAATTTATTGGAGTTCTCTGAAGGAGCCACATGTGCTGTGGATAAAGGGGAACCAGTGAATGTACTGTACTTAAATTTCTAGAAAGCATTTGATAAGATGCCACATCAAAGGTTATTATGAAAAATAAAAGCTCAGAGTGTAGGGGTAACAAATTGGCATGATTATCAGATTGGCTAACTAAAAGCAAACTTAAGGTAATCATAAATCGGTCTTTTTCTGGTTGACAGGATATGACAATTGGAGTGCCACAGGGATCAGTGCTGGGGCCGCAACTATTTACAATTTATATAAATGACTTGGATGAAGGTGTGGATGGTTTGGTTGCGAGCATTTAGCACATGGTTAGCACTGCTGCCTCACAGCGCTAGGGACCCGGGTTCGATTTCCAACTTGGGTCACTGTGTGGAGTTTGCGCATTCTCCTTGTGTCTGCGTGGATTTCCTCCAGGTGCTCCAGTTTCCTTCCATGGTTCGAAAGACGTGCTGGTTAGGTGAATTAGCCATGCTAAATTGCCCCTTAGTGTCAGGAGGACTAGCTGGGGTAAATGCATGGGGTTATGGGGATAGGGACTGGGTGGGATTGTGGTCTTTGCAAACTCGCTGGGCCGAATGGCCTCCTTCTGCACTGTGGAATTTATTGATTCTAAATTTGGTAATGATCTAAAGATAGGTGGAAAATAAAGCAAATTACTGCGGATACTGGAATCTGAAACCAAAAGAGAAAATGCTGGAAAATCTCAGCAGATCTGGCAGCATCTGTAAGGAGAGAAAAGAGCTGACGTTCCGAGTCCAGGTGACCCTTTGCCAAAGCTGAAAGGCAGAGCAAGTGGGAGATATTTATACTGCAGGGGGAGGGAATGAAAGATGAGTCATAGCCACAGAAACCAGGGGAAAGGCTGCTAATGGGAGCCCATAGAGAGAATAGAAGATATGAATGGCCAAACGGCAGAGGATCTGAGTGGATCAATCTGGATAGGTACAGTACATCCACAGATTCCCCTTTATCCAGAGCAACTGTTACTTCTTCAAAGAACACCGATGAATTAGTTTCACATGATATCCCTTTCAAAACAGCATGTTGATTCAGCCTGGTCACCTTGGATTTATTTAAGTATCCTATTTAATAATAGCTTCTCACATTTCCCCTGTGACAGGTGTTGAGCTAATTGGCCTGTAGTTTCCCACTTGCTGTCTCCTTCCTTTTTGAATAAAGGAGTTGCAATTGCGATTTTCCAACCTCATGGAACCTTCCCCGAATCTAGTGAATTTTGGACTAAAACAAATGCATCAATTATCTCACTAGACATTTCTTTCCAGAACCTAAGATGAAGGGGCGGCACAATGGCCCAGTGGTTAGCACTGCCGACTCACAGCTCCAAGGACCTGGGATCGATTCCTGGCTTGGGTCACTGTCTGTGTGGAGCTTACACGTTCTCCCCGTGTCTGCGTGGGTTCCCTCCGGGTGCTCCGGTTTCCTCCCATAGTCCAAAGATGTGCCGGTTAGGTGCATTGGCCATGCTAAATTGCCCCTTAGTGTCCTGGGATGTGTAGGTAAGAGGGATTAGCAAGGTAAATATGTGGGGTTATGGGGATAGGGCCAGATGGGATTGTTGTCGCTGGACACTCGATGGGCCGAATGGCCTCCTTCTGCACTGTAAGGATTCTATGATTCCTCTATGAAATCCATCTGAACCCAGACACTTGTCAGCGCACAGGTCCAACATTTTGTAAACTATCACTTCCCTCGCAATAGAAAATTTCCAGAGTTCCTCCCTCCCTTTTAATCCCTGATTCACAACCATTTCTGGAATGTTACTTGTATTGTCTATTGTGACGATCAATCCAAAATACCTGTTCAGTTCATCTGCCATCTTCTTATTTTCCATTATTAATTATTCAAACTCATTTTCTGTCGGATCAATGATTACTTTGTTAACTTTTTTATTTTAGAAACATAGAAAACATAGCAGGAGTAGGCCTTTCAGCCCTACAAGCCTGCTGCACCATTTATTATGATCATGGCTGATCACCAACTGAGTAACTTCTGCTTTCCCCCCATATCCTTTGATCCCTTTAGCCCCAAGAGCTCTATCTAATTTCTTCTTCAAAACATTCAATATTTTGACCTCAGCTACATTCTGTGGGAGTGAATTCCACACATTCACCATCCTCTGGGTGAAGAAATTTCTCCTCACCTCAGTTTTAAAAGGTTTACCCCTTATCCTCAAACTGTGACTCCTAGTTCTGGACACCCCCACCATCAGGAACATCTTCCCTGCATCTACCCTATCAAGTCCTGTCAGAATCTTATAGGTTTGTATGAGATCCCCCCTCATTCTTCTGAATTCTTGCAAATAGAATCCTAACTTAGTCAATCTCTCCTCATACATCAGTCCCGCCATCCCCGGAATCAGCCTGGTAAACCTTCGGTGCACCCTCTCCAGAGCAAAAACATCCTTCCTCAGATAAGGAGACCAAAACTGCACACAATACTCTAGGTGTGGGGAGCCGATGGCCTAGTGGCATTAATGCTAGACCATTAATCCAGAAACTCGGCTAATGTTCTGGGGACCCGGGTTCGAATCCCACCACATCAGATGGTGGAATTTGAATTCAATTTTTAAAATCTGGAATTAAGAAACTACTGATGACCATGAAACCATTGCCGATTGTCGGAAAAACCCATTTGGTTCACTAATGTCCTTTAGGGAAGGAAATGTGCCATCGTTACCCTGTCTGGCCTACATGTGACTCCAGAGCCACAGCAATGTGGTTGACTCTCAACTGCCCACGAATGAATAAAAATCATCACCAAGCCCCTCTATAACTGCAGCAGGACATCCCTGCTCCAGTATTGGAATCCTTTTGCTATGAAGACCAACATAGCATTTGCCTTCTTCACTACTTGCTGCACCTGCAGTGACTGGTGCACAAGGACACCCAGGTCTCTTTGCATATTCCCCTCTCTCAATCTATCGTCATTCGGATAATAATCTACCTTCCTATTATTGCTACCAAACTGGATAACCTCACATTTATCCATATTATACTGCATTGCCCACTCACTCAACTTGTCCAAACTGAAGGATCTTTGCATCCTCCTCATAGCTCAGTCTCCCTCCCAACTTTGTGTCATCTGCTAATTTGGAGATATTACATTTATTTCCCACATCCAAATCTTTAATATATATTGTGAATAGCTGGGGTCCCTGCACTGGTTCCTGTAGTACCCGACTAGTCACTGCCTGCCACTTGGAAAAAGACCCGTTTATTCCTACTCTTTGTTTCCTGTCTGCCAAGCAGTTTTCCATCCATCTCAACACATATCCACAATACCTTGCACTTTAATTTTACAATCTAATTTCTTATGTGGGACCTTGCTGAAAGCCTTTTGAAAGTCCAAATCTTTGATAATTAATTTTCCCCACTACTGACATCGGGCTGACTGGTCTATAATTCAGTTTTCTCTCTACCTCAATTTTAAATAGTGGAGTTACAATGTACGATACCCTCCAATCTGTAGAAACTGTTCCAGAGTCTATAGAATCCTGGAAGAAAATGCACGATTTCTAGGGCCACTTACTCTGGGATGTAGATTATCAGGCCCTGAACAGACCTTAATTCCAACACGAACCCTAATTGCTACTGTTCTGAAGGCCACGAAGTTCACAAGGGATCATCGATAGATCTCTCCATGGGCTTTGTGGAGCGAGCGGAGTGGGATTGGCCCCTCCGGAGGGAAGTGAGAAGCGGGAGGTTAAAGCCTGTTGCTGTGACCGGGGCCGGTGTTGTTGGTTCCCGGGTTTACTGATCAGTGGCTTTCACCAAACTCAAACGTCAGCTACTGTCACCAAAAGAGAAAATGCTGGAAAATCTCAGAACGTCTGGCAGCATCTGTAAGGAGAGAAAAGAGTTGACGTTTCAAGTCCAAATGACCCTTTGACATCACTTTGACAAAGGATCGTGAGCAGGGGGAGGTTAAAACCTATTGCTGTAACCGGGACCGCCGGTGTTATAGACTCCCGGGTGCAGGTTTGCTCGCTGGAAGCCACGGGTGCAGCGCTTCCTTTGGTTTCCAATAAAATGTTTCGGGTGATGGGAAACTGGCCTTGGCTGAATTACTACACCAATCCTAACCCAAATTCCCAACCCCAAACCAAACCCATATTCCTGACGCCAAAACCTAAATTCCCAACCCCAAACCAAACCTAAATTCCCAACCCCAAACCAAACCCAAATTCCCAACCCCAAACCAAACCCAAATTCCCAACCCCAAACCAAACCCAAATTCCTAACGCCAAAACCTAAATTCCCAACCCTAAACCTAACCCAAAACCTAACGCCAAACCCAAATTCCCAACCCTAAACCAAACCCAAATTCCCAACCCTAACTCTAATTCCAACCTTAATCCTAATTCTAACCTGAACCCTAATTCCAAACCAAACCTCAATTCCAACCCTTAACCTAATGCTAGGGTACAAGATCAGAAACACGAAGGTATATTATGAAGTTATACTAAACCCCCAACTATTTACTGTTTTGGCATTAGTGTGAGAATAAGGTATTTCACTCCAGGTGTGATTCCATTGAAACTCTAGGAAGCTTTTATCAAAACCAACTTTATTTAACAATACAGTTTAACCTTAGCAAATAAATTAGCTTAAAATTTACCAATTGGACAACTTAAACATGACAAGATACAATTCTTAACTGCTAACCTACCCCTGTGAGTTCCAATTTGAGCAATGGGTGCGCTTTTCCCACCCCGCTGCACTGGTCGAGAAGCAAAGTGGGGCGGGAAATTTCAGCAGGAAACTAAAAATGGGAATTGTGCCTGGTATTCCGCAGTCGCAAACTTCCCAGGATATTTTTGTTGATGTAATCAGCCTGGAAGGGCATGAGGATGATTGAGATATTCATTCCTTCATTTGAGTGTTATTAGTGAGCTCAGGACGCAATCCTCACCGGTGAGGATCACAGCTGGCCCCCACCAGCTGGGACCTGACAGGATAGCCTTGCTGGTGGGACTGGAGGCCATTGAACCCCCTGGATGGTTGAGGGCAGTGCCAAGGGGGTGGGGCCTGTCAGGGCGGGAAGGGAAGGGGAGTGCAGGAAGCCGCCATGAGGGGGGCTGGAGATTGGGGGTTGTGTGGGGGCATGGGGGCTGACAGATTTCCTCTAGACTTTATACACTTGTACACAGTATGTAGGAGATCAGTGTGCGTCAGTCTGCAGCTGGCTCCCCGGTGAGTTTAGGCTCCACACCACCTCCCCGACACTGCCCCCACCCCACCCCACCCCCCACCCCCACAATGGCATGAAACTCCCGACTGCCAAAAAAAACGACAGGGTGGGAAAATTGTGTGGGGTAACTGGCTGAAAGAAACAGAGTGAAACGTAGACTTTTTGAGGGATAATTCCACCCAATATTCCTCTTACAGATTTAAAACCCCTCTTCAAAATCAGTTAGCAATATACAGGCTTACGTGCTTGTATCTGTTAACAGCCCTAGAGCCGCTCGCAGGTGGGGAAGGTAGTCAAGAAGGCATACGGCATGCTTGCCTTCATCGGCTGGGCCATTGAGTTTAAAAATTGGCAAGTCATGTTGCACCTTTATAGAACCTTAGTTAGACCGCACTTGGAATATAGTGTTCAATTCTGGTCGCCACACTACCAGAAGGATGTGGGGGCTTTGGAGAGGGTACAGAAAAGATTTACCAGGATGTTGCCTGGTATGGAGAGCATTAGCTATGAGGAGAGATTGGAGAAACTTGGTTTGTTCTCACTGGAACGACGGAGGTTGAGGGGCGACCTGATAGAAGTCTACAAGATTATGAGGGGCATGGACAGAGTGGACATAGAACATAGAACGGTACAGCACAGAACAGGCCCTTCGGCCCACGATGTTGTGCTGAGCTTTATCTGAAACCAAGATCAAGCTATCCCACTCCCTGTCATCCTGGTGTGCTCCATGTGCCTATCCAATAACCGCTTAAATGTTCCTAAAGTGTCTGACTCCACTATCACTGCAGGCAGTCCATTCCACACCCCAACCACTCTCTGCGTAAAGAACCTACCTCTGATACCTTTCCTATATCTCCCACCATGAACCCTATAGTTATGCCCCTTGTAATAGCTCCATCCACCCGAGGAAATAGTCTTTGAACGTTCACTCTATCTATCCCCTTCATCATTTTATAAACCTCTATTAAGTCTCCCCTCAGCCTCCCCCGCTCCAGAGAAACTCTATCCACTTGAGTGGCAACCTTTAGAGATCTGTGGATATGGACACCAAGATCTCTCTGTTCCTCCACGGACTTCAGAACCCTACCTTTGACCCTGTAATCCACATTTAAATTAGTCCTACCAAAATGAATCACCTCACATTTATCAGGGTTAAACTCCATTTGCCTTTTTTCAGCCCAGCTTTGCATCCTATCTATGTCTCTTTGCAGCCTACAACAGCCCCCCACCTCATCCACTCCCACCAATCTTGGTGTCATCAGCAAATTTACTGATCCACCCTTCAGCCCCCTCCTCTAAGTCATTAATAAAAATCACAAAGAGCAGAGGACCAAGCACTGATCCCTGCGGCACTCCGCTAGCAACCTGCCTCCAGTCTGAAAATGTTCCATCCACCACCACCCTCTGTCTTCGATCAAAAGCTTTTCCCAGGGTGGAAGAGTCAATTACTCGGGGCACAGGTTTAAGGTCCGAGGGGCAAGTTTTAAAGGAGGCAAGTTTTTTACACAGAGGGTTGTGGGTGCCTGGAACTTGTTGCCGGGGGAGGTAGTGAAAGCGGATACGGTCGTGACTTTTAAGGGGCGTCTTGACAAACATATGAATAGGATGGGAATAGAGGGATATGGTCCCTGGAAGGGTAGGGGGTTTTAGTTCAGACGGGCAGCATGGTCGGTGCAGGCTTGGAGGGCCGAAGAGCCTGTTCCTGTGCTGTAATTTTCTTTGTTCTTTGTTCTTAGTTCTTTGAACACCTCTAGAAAGAGAGAGACAGAGAGATGTAGAGACACCTCTTGCTTCTTTCAGAACCTGCAGAAACTGTTTTAAAATAAAAGAGAAACTGTGTATCTTCCCTGCAAGCTGAGCTCCTCCCATTGGCACTTGACTCTGTCTCTTGTCAATCATCCAAATCAAAACCTACTCTGAAATCCCAGGAGAAATCTAAGCAAACAAAAATGCATCAACTCTATTTAAACAAACAGATCGCGAGCTAAAATCAGTCATTCTCCTGCATTCTCAACGTTTCAGCTGTTAGCTGCCCTGAAAAATTGGTACCCTGCAAAACAGATTTGAATTTTAAACGTACCCCTGACAAGAAACATGATGTAAATACATTTCTTAAAGGCACAGTATCATCACACTAACCCTGATCCCAACCCGAACCCCGATTCCAGCCCCTGACCCCGATTCCAACCCTGACCCCGATTCAAACCCTGACCCCCGATTCCAACCCTGACCCCGATTCCAACCCTGACCCCCGATTCCAACCCTGACCCCCGATTCCAACCCTGACCCCGATTCCAACCCTGACCCTGATTCCAACCTGGACCCCGATTCCAACCCGGACCCCGATTCCAACCCTGACCCCGATTCCAGCCCTGACCCTGATTCCAACCTGGACCCCGATTCCAACCCGGACCCCGATTCCAACCCTGACCCCGATTCCAGCCCTGACCCCCGATTCCAGCCCTGACCCCGATTCCAACCCTGACCCCGATTCCAGCCCTGACCCCCGATTCCAACCCTGACCCCGATCCCAACCCTGACCCCGATTCCAACCCTGACCCCGATTCCAACCCTGACCCCGATTCCAACCCTGACCCCGATTCCAACCCTGACCCCGATTCCAGCCCTGACCCCGATTCCAACCCTGACCCCGATTCCAGCCCTGACCCCCGATTCCAGCCCTGACCCCCGATTCCAGCCCTGACCCCGATTCCAACCCTGACCCCGATTCCAGCCCTGACCCCGATTCCAACCCTGACCCCGATTCCAGCCCTGACCCCGATTCCAACCCTGACCCCGATTCCAGCCCTGACCCTGATTCCAGCCCTCACCCTGATTCCAGCCCTGACCCTGATTCGAACCCTGACCCCGATTCGAACCCTGACCCCGATTCCAGCCCTGACCCTGATTCCAGCCCTGACCCCGATTCCAGCCCTGACCCCGATTCCAGCCCCTGACCCCGATTCCAGCCCTGACCCTGATTCCAGCCCTGACCCCGATTCCAGCCCTGACCCCGATTCCAACCCTGACCCCGATTCCAACCCTGACCCCGATTCCAGCCCTGACCCCGATTCCAGCCCTGACCCCGATTCCAACCCTGACCCCGATTCCAACCCTGACCCCCGATTCCAGCCCTGACCCCGATTCCAACCCTGACCCCGATTCCAACCCTGACCCCGATTCCAGCCCTGACCCCGATTCCAGCCCTGACCCCGATTCCAACCCTGACCCCGATTCCAACCCTGACCCCGATTCCAACCCTGACCCCGATTCCAACCCTGACCCCGATCCCAACCCTGACCCCCGATTCCAGCCCTGACCCCGATCCCAACCCTGACCCCGATCCCAACCCTGACCCCGATTCCAGCCCTGACCCCGATTCCAGCCCTCACCCTGATTCCAAATGTAACCCCGATTCCAGCCCTAACTCTAATCCTAAAGCTAATTCTAACCCTAACCCCAGATTGAACGCTAATCCCAACACTGGCCCTTTCCCCAGCTGAGAAAACTAACCCTAACATAAGGATTGAATTGCCGTGTGTGTACTGTGGGTATCTCACTTATCATCTCCTCTGCTTTTCATTTCTCCTTGTCCTGAAGCCAGGGGAACTCCAGATGGAAATAGTCCAGCCTGTCTCTGTCTGCTGGACCACAAACTCTGATTTGTATGTCGGCTGTAAAAAGGGACATCTCTTACTGGTAGATTCTGAGCTGCATAAAGCTGTCATGTTGGCTGCTCCAGCTGCGGAACAGTTTTCCCAAGGTAAGATGCTTTGTTTAAGAAAAGACGGAGACACTGAATTCAACTTTTAATTTTGGATGGAGACTTAATGGAGTTTAGACAAATGTATAATGTGGACAATTGTGGGAATTCACTTTGGTAATGAGAAGAGAAAACAGCATATTTTTAATAGGCAGGAAACTTTTTAGTTTTAAAGTAAAGTTTATTTATTAGTCACAAGTAAGGCTTATGTTAACACTACAATGAAGTTACTGTGAAATTCCCCTAGTCACCACACTCCAGCCCCTGTTCAGGTCAATGCACCCTAACCAGCACATCTTTTAGAATGTGGGAGGAAACCGGAGTACCCAGGGAAAACCCACGCAGACACAGGAGAACGTGCAAACTCCACACAGACAGTGACTCAAGCGGGGAATTGAACCCGGGTCCCTGGCGCTGTGAGGCAGCAGTGCTAACCACTGTGCTACTGTGCCGACCTTAAGATTTGCCGTGTTCAGAAACACCTGGGTATACTCGTACAACGTACGCAGAAAGCCAGCTTGCAAGTACACCCAGCAATTAGGAAGGCAAATTCGTGCCTTTGCTGGAAGTGAATCGGAGTACACAAATAGGAAGTTTGCCCCAATTATGCAGCATGAGATTGGGCGGCACGGTGGCACAGTGGTTAGCACTTCCGGCCTCGGGTCACTGTGTGGAGTTTGCATATTCTCCCCATGTTTGCATGGGTTTCCTCCAGGTGCTCCGGTTTCCTCCCACAGTCCAAAGATAGAAATGCCAGGATTTGGGAACCATGGATGAAAAGCTTAGTCAAAAGAAAAAAGGAAGCATTCGCTGGTCTAGGCATCTAAAAACTGACACAGCCCTTGAAGAGTACACCTCAAAGATTTTGTTGGATGGTGGAGCAGGCTCGAGGGGCCGAGTGGCCTCTTCCTGCTCCTAATTCACATGTTCATATGGAGAGTGGGTGGAAATTGCATTGTATTAAATGATGAGGGACACTTGGCAGACTGCGTGGTCGACGCCTGTTCCTATCACTATTGTTCTTTGCCCACTTCAGAAAATCACCAGAATCTATGATCAGCAAATACTGAATTGGATAGAAAGTAATTCCCAGGATATCCAGTTAAGGATGGCATTGAGGTGTATAAACATAGATTAGGAAGATCAAAAATTTAGAGAGATGATGGAGTGAATCTGGCCAGCATCAAACCCCGTCACTCAGAATATTCACCAGTTATTCTGGAGTTTAACTTCATTGCTCTCTGAATTGTAAAGAAATTCCACCAGGTTTGCTCTTGACATTTTTCTCAGAGTTATTCACCTATCAGATCTCCGAGTTACAGCAGCGAGACTCAGAGGGATCTGAGTGTGTTGAATTCACCCAATGACCTTTGCTCATTGAATACTTTTTTTGCGGTGGTCGCTGAGATGTTTGCCAGACAGCCCTGGGGTTCCATGTAGTCACCTGCATCCGTGTGGAGAGGAAATCGATAGATTTCCAGATACTAATGACATCAACGGATACGGGGATAGGGTGGGAAGTTGCATTAACTCTCTGGCATAACATGAAAAACTGGGAAGGTGTAAATCTGAAACTAAAGCAGGAGATTCTGGGGTGGATAGATGGTCTGTTTACAGCCATGAACAATCAGTTTAGTGTTTGAATCAGAGAGAGAAATGTATTTATCATATTGCCATCACAACTCATAAGCTTGACATAGAAACATAGAAATCCTACAGTGCAGAAGGAGGCCATTTGGCCCATCGAGTCTGCACCGACCACAATCCCACCCAGGCTCTATCCCTGTAATCCCACATATTTACCCCGCTAATCCCTCTAACCTATGCATCCTGGGACACTAAGAGGCAATATAGCATGGCCAATGCACCTAACCCGCACATCTTTGGAGTGTGGGAGGAAACTGTAGCACCCGGATGAAACCCATGCAGACACGGGGAGAACATGCAAACTCCACACAGACAGTGACCCAGGCAGGGAATCGAACCCGGGGCCCTGGCACTGTGAGGCAACAGTGCCAGCCACTGTGCCACCCAGTAAAACATATAAAATTGAAGTGTAGTGTTTGCTTCATAGACAAGTATGACAGCCATTTTGTGAGAAGTCTAACAACACCAGGTTAAAGTCCAACAGGTTTATTTGGTAGCAAAAGCCACAAGCTTTCGGAGCCTTAAGCTCCTTCTTCAGGTGAGTGGGAATTCTGTTCACAAACAGGGCATACAGAGACACAAACGCAATTTACAGAATAATGGTTGGAATCCGTACAACTAATCAAGTCTTAAAGGTACAAACAACATGAGTGGAGAGAGCATTAAGACAGGTAAAGAGATGTGTATTGTCTCCAGACAGGACAGCCAGAGAGATTCTGCAAGTCCAGGCAAGCTGTGGGGGTTACAGATAGTGTGACATGAACCCAATATCCCGGTTGAGGCCGTCCTCGTGTGTGCGGAACTTGGCTATCAGTTTCTGCTCAGCGACTCTGCGCCGTCGTGTGTCGTGAAGGCCGCCTTGGAGAACGCTTACCCGAATATCAGAGGCCGTATGCCCGTGACCGCAAGCCCACGGATAACCTCACGATGCTCCACTTCTCCAGCTTCCACCTTAAACACGTTAAAGAAGCCATCCCCTACGGACAAGCCCTCCGTATACACAGGATCTGCTCGGATGAGGAGGATCGCAACAGACACCTCCAGACGCTGAAAGATGCCCTCATAAGAACAGGATATGGCGCTCAACTCATCGATCGATAGTTCCGACGCGCCACAGCGAAAAACCGCACCGACCTCCTCAGAAGACAAACACGGGACACGGTGGACAGAGTACCCTTCGTCGTCCAGTACTTCCCCGGAGTGGAGAAGCTACGGCATCTCTTCCGGAGCCTTCAACATGTCATTGATGAAGCCGAACATCTCGCCAAGGCCATCCCCACACCCCCACTTCTTGCCTTCAAACAACCGCACAACCTCAAATAGACCATTGTCCGCAGCAAACTACCCAGCCTTCAGGAGAATAGTGACCACGACACCACACAACCCTGCCACAGCAACCTCTGCAAGATGTGCCGGATCATCGACACAGATGCCATCATCTCATGTGAGAACACCATCCACCAGGTACACGGTACATACTCTTGCAACTTGGCCAACGTTGTCTACCTGATACGCTGCAGGGAAGGATGTCCCGAGGCATGGTACATTGGGGAAACCATGCAGACGCTGCGACAACAGATGAATGAACACCACTTGACAATCACCAGGCAAGACTGTTCTCTTCCTGTTGGGGAGCACTTCAGCGGTCACGGGCATTCGGCCTCTGATATTCGGGTAAGCGTTCTCCAAGGTGGCCTTCACGACACACGACGGCGCAGAGTCGCTGAGCAGAAACTGATAGCCAAGTTCCGCACACATGAGGACGGCCTCAACCGGGATATTGGGTTCATGTCACGCTATCTGTAACCCCCACAGCTTGCCTGGACTTGAAGAATCTCACTGGCTGTCCTGTCTGGAGACAATACACATCTCTTTAACCTGTCTTAATGCTCTTTCCACTCACATTGTTTGTACCTTTAAGACTTGATTAGCTGTAAGGGTTCGCATTCCAACCATTATTCTGTAAATTGCGCTTGTGTCTCTTTATGCCCTGTTTGTGAACAGAATTCCCACTCACCTGAAGAAGGGGCTAAGAGCTCCGAAAGCTTGTGGCTTTTGCTACCAAATAAACCTGTTGGACTTTAACCTGGTGTTGTTAAACTTCTTGCTGTGTTTACCCCAGTCCAACGCCGGCATCTCCATATCATGACAGCCATTTTGTGCCCAGCCAGATTCCACAAACCGAAATGAGAAACGGACGAGTTATTTTGAGGGAAGAATGTTGAAGAGTATATCATGGAGAAATTCTCCAACTAATGCCATGGGGTCTGTCATGTCTTTCTGAGTCACTGTGCCAGTCCAGTGTCTCTGTTTAATGTCTCATTTGGGAGTTGAATGGAGGCTTGCTGTTTCTCAAGTTCACTTTGTAGTTTGTGTGCTGTCTATTGTTGTCCTGCTGTGCCTAATAAAGAAATCTTGTGTAATTGGCCCCTTTGTCCAGATGACCTGATCAGCATTCCATCACCGTCCAGTATTATGATGAGTGTCTATCCAGCGTTAAAGCTGTGCACAGTCAACACGCTCGCATTCTACAAAAACGGACTCTTTACAGCTGGAAAGGTACTTCTTTCACAATAATGAGATTTAGTTCACAGTCCACAAGACCTGTAACTAGGTTCATAGGAAAATAGGGGCAGGAGTAGGCCATTCAGCCCCTCTGCCATACTCCTCGATATCATTATTATTTAGAAATCTATTGATTTCTGTCTTGAACAGACTGAGTGATGTGGTTTCTACAGCCTTCTGGGGCAGAGAATTCCAAAGATTCACAACCCTCTGTGTGAAAATGTCTCCTCATGTCTTCATCAGTCCTACATGGCTTGCTCCTTACAGACTGTGTGCCCTGGTTCTAGATCCCCCAGCTAGGGGAATCTTCCCTTCTGTATCTACCCTGTCTTGCCCCTTAACAATTTTGTAACTTTTAGTAAGGTCACCTCTCATTTCTTTAAACTCTGGAGAATACAGACTCAGTTCCCACAAATCTTTCCTCATAGGACAATCCCACTATCTCCGAGATTAGTCTGGTGAACTGCTCTTGCAATCCCTCTATGGTAAATATACCCTTCCTTAGCTCAGAGGAGCAAAACTGTACAAAATTCTCCTGATATGGCCTCACCAAAGCTCTATACAATTGAAGAAAAGCATCTTTACTCAAATCCTCTTGCAATAAAGGCCACCCTACCATTTGCCATCCTAATTGCTTGCTGTACCTGCATGTCTGCTTTCAGTGACTCATGAACAAGAACAGGAGATTTTCAGTGATTTCATTGCAGTGTTGATATTCCAGCATCCACAGTAATTTGCTTTTAAGACACCCCTTTGGACATCAACATTTCCCAGTCTCTCCATTTAAGAAATACTCCGCACCTCCATTCTTCTGACCAAAGTGAATGACCTCACACTTATCCACACACTCACTAAGTCTGTCCACATCCTTGTGAAGGCTCCTTGCATCTTCCTCACAACTCACATTCCCACCTAGATTTGTGTCATTTGCAAACTTGGAAATATTGGGGGTGATTCTCCGACCTTTGTTCTGTAACTCTCCCCAACGCCCTACCATTAACTGAGTAAGTCCTGTCCTGGTTCAATCTACCAAAATGCATCACCTCGCATTTATCCAAATTAAACTCCATCTGCCATTCGTCAGCCCACTGGCCCAATTGATCAAGATCCCATTGCAATCCGAGATAGCTTTCTTCACTGTCCACTATGCCACCAATCTTGGTGTCATCTGCAAACTTACTAACTATGTCTCCGATATTCTCATTCAAATCATGAATATAAATGACAAATAACAGTGGACCCAGCACTGATCCCTGAGGCACACCGCTGGTCATGATGTGGAGATGCCGGCGTTGGACTGGGGTAAACACAGTAAGAGTTTTAACAACACCAGGTTAAAGTCCAACAGGTTTATTTGGTAGCAAATACCATTAGCTTTCGGAGCGCTGCTCCTTCATCAGATGGAGTCTCCACTCCATCTGACGAAGGAGCAGCGCTCCGAAAGCTAATGGTATTTGCTACCAAATAAACCTGTTGGGCTTTAACCTGGTGTTGTTAAAACTCTTACTGTGCACACCGCTGGTCACAGGCTTCCAGTTTGAAAAACAACCCTCTACAACCACCCTCTGGCTCCTGTCAAGAACGCCGGCATCTCCACATCCTGTCAAGAAGCCAATTTTGTATCCATTGAGATACCTCACCCTGGATCCCGTGAGATTTAAGCTTATGCAACAACCTACCATGCGGTCCCTTGTCAAAGGTAACGTTGGTTAGAGTTAGTTGGAAGTGTGTATGCATGTGTTTGTGCATGCGTGTATGTGTGTACAGTTTCTCATGTATGTGCATGCATTAGTCTTGTGTGAGATCATGAATATACATGAATGTATATGTGAGACATTGAGAACATCAAAGCCTTGCATGGCCCTATAGGCGTGTGACCCATTGCAATGTATTCTCAGGATGGAATGCTCTACTATATCAAGGTGGAATCTAACAGAGTGGAAGTTGAGGAATGCTGGTCAGCGGATTTGCCAGTGAGAAACATTGCATTCTCCAGAGACTACCAATCACTGCTCATTGCTACAGAGGAGGTAAACAGAATCGGTCCCGGGCTGTACTGACGTGTCGGACCCCAAGCATGGTCTGGCTGGGTCAGACTAACACACCGTTACTGATCTTTGTATGACAAACATTGAGATTAACTTTCCCTTCCTGTTTGGTGTCAAAGGAAAGTGTAATTTTCAGGAACACACATTTCTGTGTCACTAACCCATTGCATTATATTTCTCCCCCGTGGGAGCGGTTCACTCACGCCAGGGCACAGTTCTATCGCTAATGATGCAAACATGTTGGGCCCCAGCTCTACTTACGGAAACAAAGAACTAATTTACTCAACATGCTGGGTCCTTCACCTCACGGACAGCTCAGGAAACACCAGCACAAGTTTCTGATCTGATGTAATGTTGATGATGAGCCAAGTGGTCTCTGTTTGTGCTATTCAATTCTATAATTAAACAATGTCCTCAACTCACAACCCCCGCTCCAGGGGAGCATTCGTGTAATTATCAGACCACTGCCTCAACACTGAGTTAGAATCAGAGAATCCCACAGTGCAGAAGGAGGCCATTCAGCCCATCGAGTCTGCACCAACCACAATCCCACCCAGACCCTATCACCATAACACCATGCATTTACCCTAGCTAGTGCCCCTGACACTAAGGGGCAATTCAGCATGGCCAATCCACCCAACTTGGGACTGTGGGAGGAAACCAGAGCACCCGGAGGAAACCCACGCAGACACGGGGAGAATGTGCAAATTCCACACAGACAGTGACCCGAGCCGGGATTCGAACCCGGGTCCCTGGCGCTGTGAGGCAGCAGTGCTAACCACTGTGCTACCGTGCCGCCCCGGAGTTACCTGAACTTATCTGATATCAGAACAAACATTCAGTATAAAAAGAGATTATGGGACAAAAATCATTTCCTTGGAGTGGAAATACTTCCCTGATGTGTTCCGTGAGATTATGTGATGGGGCTGCACTCACACACAGTTTATTTCAAAAGCCTTAATTTTAAATGCAAGTTGTTATTGTAACGATTGGATTAGTGAATGAAGGAATGGTATCAGTTTATTGATGATGGTAAACGGGGAAGTTGGTTACAGTGAGGGATGCTGATGATGATGCAAGGTATTGAAACAAGTGTAAAGTACAGCCAGTGTGTTGTTTCTTTTCTCCCAGGGTTCAGTGTATATTTACAAGCCACCACAGAAAGATAATGTGACTAAAATCTTAGCGGTTCACAGTGGGGACTTCGTATCAGCAGCTCTGCTCGGGACAGGGAGACAATACTGTGTGGTAAGGTTACAAATAATAACACTGCCATGCTATTCTTTTCAATCCTTTAAAATGGTCTTTTAGCTGCGAGGTTCTGCTGGAATTGTATAAAAATTGGTTTGAGGAAGGGCTGGGGAGACTCCCCAGCCTTCTGGCCTGTTTTTATTTCTCAAGAAACATTATGAAATATTGGCCCATAATTCCCTGGTTCCCCAGGTTGATTTGAGGGGAGAATCTCATTAATGCGCGAAGGAATCTCTTGTAAGAGTTTACGCTGCAATCCCCAGAAGCACTGACTTCCTCTGGACAATTGCACTGGGCTCGGAACCATCCAACAGGAGTGGTTTAAACCCACACCCGTCCCCCGATCCCTCTCCCTCCTCCATCTGGTAAACTCCCTCCCCCACTTCCCCTATCCCAGGAAACCCCCACACCCCTCCCGGTAAACCATCCACCAACCCCATCCTGGTAAACTCCCACCGCCACCCGTCCAAGCTCCTCCCTCCCTTTCCACATTAACCGCCCCCCCCCCACCCGACTCCATCCCCGCGCCCTGTTCCTCGCCCACTCCCAGTAAATCACCTTCCTCTGGTTCTCCGCAAACCACATGCCTTTGAAGTTTCCCTGCTGCGGCACTGCTGGTCATATTTCACCACAGAGCCATTGAGCAGCACGACACAGCAGGAATCCGACTCAATCAGTGGTTCAAACACCATCCAGAGCAATGCAGCATCACTATGCAATGATCCTAACCAGTTAATGAGGATCCTACCTGCTTCAAACAGGTACCTCAGCCACCTATACATTGATAGCCTGCGGAAATCAAGCTCAAATGGGACAGCACGGGGTTAGATCCAGAGTAAAGCTCCCTCTACACTGTCCCCATCAAACACTCCCAGGACAGGAACAGCATGGGGTTAGATACAGAGTAAAGCTCCCTCTACACTGACCCCATCAAACACTCCCAGGACAGGAACAGCACGGGGTTAGATACAGAGTAAAGCTCCCTCTACACTGTCCCTCATCAAACACTCCCAGGACAGGTACAGCACGGGGTCAGGTAAAGAGTAAAGCTCCCTCTGCACTGTCCCCCATCAAACACTCCCAGGACAGGTACAGCACGGGGTTAGATACAGAGTAAAGCTCCCTCTACACTGTCCCCATCAAACACTCCCAGGACAGGTACAGCACAGGGTTAGATACAGAGTAAAGCTCCCTCTACACTGTCCCCCACCAAACACTCCCGGGACAGGTACAGCACGGAGTTAGATCCAGAGTAAAGCTCCCTCTACACTGTCCCTATCAAACACTCCCAGGACAGATACAGCATGGGGTTAGATACAGAGTAAAACTCCCTCTACACTGTCCCCCATCAAACACTCCCTGGACAAGTACAGCATGGGGTTAGATGCAGAGTAAAGCTCCCTATGCACTGTCCCCATCAAACACTCCCAGGACAGGTACAGCACAGGGTTAGATACAGAGTAAAGTTTCCTCTACACTTTTCCCATCAAACACTCCCAGGACAGGTACAGCACAGGGTTAGATACAGAGTAAAGTTTCCTCTACACTTTTCCCATCAAACACTCCCAGGACAAGTACAGCACGGGGTTAGATACAGAGTAAAGCTCCCTATGCACTGTTCCCATCAAACACTCCCAGGACAGGTACAGCACGGGGTTAGATACAGAGTAAAATTTCCTCTACACTGTCCCCATCAAACACTCCCAGGACAGGTACAGCACGGGGTTAGATACAGAGTAAAGTTTCCTCTACACTGTCCCCGTCAAACACTCCCAGGACAGGCACTGCACGGGGTTAGATACAGAGTAAAGCTCCCTCTGCACTGTCCCCATCAAACACTTCCAGGACAGGTACAGCATGGGTTTAGATACAGAGTAAAGCTCCCTCTACACTGTCTCCATCAAACACTCCCAGGACAGGTACAGCACGGGGTTAGATACAGAGTAAAGCTCCCTCTACACTGTCCCCATCAAACACTCCCCGGACAGGTACAGCACGGGGTTAGATACAGAGTAAAGCTCCCTCTACACTGTCCCCATCAAACAGAGTTCAGAGCTAATGAGGAAATGAAATGAGACGATGAAGGAGCAGTGAGCACTGCGCTATTGTCCGGGAAAGTTAATCCTCTTGCTTTAGTTGTTGATGCAGGATCCAGTTCATTGTGTTATGTTGCAGTCTGCGAGGATGTTGGGCATCGTGCAGGTGTGGTCCCTTGTGGATGGGAAGAACCTCAGCTCTATTTCCCTTCCAATAAAGGTAAAGAATCCTCTTTCTGTTTTGTTATTTTGTCTCAAAATGGTGACATGTCTGTGGGAAAACGCAGGGTGTAGTTTGTAATTAAATAGCTCCTTTGAACAATTAACACAGGCGTGATGGTCAGAATGCTTTCCTTCTGTGCTGTACAGTTAAACCATGTCTTGCACAGAATTGGCCATGCACCTTGGTGTGACGTTTGGTGAGAAACACCCCGGAGAGATGGTCTTACAAACATTGCAGCAAACCCCAACACTGCCCAATCAGCACCTACAGTGAGCCATATCCATGCATTCAGTGATTATAAACTGGACTCTGATTTATTCACACTTAACTCAAGGATAAAGAATACAAAGAACAAAGAAAATTACAGCACAGGAACAGGCCCTTCGGCCCTCCAAGCCTGCACTGACCATGCTGCCCGACTGAACTAAAATCCCCGCCCCTTCCGGGGACCATATCCCTCTATTCCCATCCTATTCATGGATTTGTTCAGAGGCCCCTTAAAAGACACTCCCGTATCTGCTTCCACTACCTCCCCCGGCAACGAGTTCCAGGCACCCACCACCCTCTGTGTAAAAAACTTGCCTCGTACACCTCCTTTAAATCTTGCCCCTTGCACCTTAAACCTGTGCCCCCCTAGTAATTGACTCTTCCACCCTGGGGAAAAGCTTCTGACTATCCACTCTGTCCATGCCTCTCATAATCTTGTAGACTTCTATCAGGTCTCCCCTCAACCTCCATCGTTCCAGTGAGAACAAACCAAGTTTCTCCAACCTCTCCTCATAGCTAATGCCTTCCATACCAGGCAACATCCTGGTAAATCTTTTCTGTACCCTCTCCAAAGCCTCATCTTTCTGGTAGTGTGGCAACTTTCTGGTTGCCATACTACCAGAAAGATGTGGAGGCTTTGGAGAGGGTACAGAAAAGATTTACCAGGATGTTTCCTAACCTAAGGTTCTATAAAGCTGCAACATGACTTGCCAATTTTTAAACTCAATGCCCCGGCCGATGAAGGCAAGCATGCCATATGCCTTCTTGACTACCTTCTCCACCTGCGTTGCTACTTTCAGTGACCTGTGTACCTGTACACCCAGATCCCTCTGCCTATCAATACTCTTAAGGGTTCTGCCATTTACTGTATATTTCCTACCTGTATTAGACCTTCCAAAATGCATTACCTCACATTTGTCCGGATTAAACTCCATCTGCCATCTCTCCGCCCAAGTCTCCAACTGATCTATATCCTGCTGTATCCTCCGACGGTCCTCATCACTATCCGCAAATCCACCAACCTTTGTGTTGTCCACAAACTTACTAATCAAACCAGTTACATTTTCCTCAAAATCATTTATATATATTACAAACAGCAAAGGTCCCAGCACTGATCCCTGAGGAATGCCACTTGTCACAGCCCTCCATTCAGAAACGCACCCTTGCACTGCTACCCTCTGTCTTCTATGACAGAGCCAGTTCTGTATCCATCTTGCCAGTGCACCTCTGATCCCATGTGACTTCACTTTCTGTACCAGTCTGCCATGAGGGACCTTGTCAAAGGCCTTACTGAAGTCCATGTAGACAATATCCTGTGTCCTACCCTCATCAATCATCTTCGTCACTTCCTCGAAAAACTTGATCAAGTTAGTGAGACATGACCCCCCCTTCACAAAACCATGTTGCCTCTCACTAATATGTCCATTTTTTTCCAAGTGGGAATAAATCCTGTCTCGAAGAATTCTCTCCAATAATTTCCCTACCACTGATGTAAGGCTCACCGGCCTGTAATTACCTGGATTATTCTTGCTACCGTTCTTAAGCAAAGGAACAAAATTGGCTATTCTCCAATCCTCTGGGACCTGCCCTGTAGTCATGATGTGGAGATGCCAGTGTTGGACTGGGGTGAACACAGTAAGAAGTCTCACAACACCAGGTTAAAGTCCAACAGGTTTATTTGGTAGCAAAAGTCACACAAGCTTTCGGAGCCTTAAGCTCCTTCTTCAGGTGAGTGGGAATTCTGTTCACAAACGGGGCATATCAAGACACAAACTCAATTTACAGAATAATGGTTGGAATGCGAATACTTACAGCTAATCAAGTCTTTAAGATACAAACAATGTGAGTGGAGAGAGCATTAAGACAGGTTAAAGAGATGTGTATTGTCTCCAGACAGGACAGCCAGCGAGATTCTGCAGGTCCAGGCAAGCTGTGGGGATTACAGATAGTGTGACATGAACCCAATATCCCGGTTGAGGCCGTCCTCATGTGTGCGGAACTTGGCTACATAGCCAGAGAGGTTCTCGCACAGAGTCCCATTGCCCGATACGATGGGACGGCCGGGTGTGTTTGCCTTGTGTATCTTCGGGAGGCAGTAGAGATCTCCAACGCGGGGAGTACGTGGGATGAGAACACGGAGAGTGCTCTGAAGGTCCTGATCAAAGGTCTTGATCAGAATGTTGAGTTGACGGGTGTGTTCTTTGGTCGGATCTGTGGGTAACTGTCTGTAGTGTTCCTCATTGTTTAGTTGTCGGTACACAGTACACTGTAGCCAGTGAGGATACAAAGATTTCTCTCAAGGCCCCAGCAATTTCCTCCTTTGCCTCTCTCAGTATTCTGGGGTATATCCCATCAGGCCCTGGGGACTTGTCTACCTTAATGTTTCTCAAGAACCCCAATACCTCCTCCTTTTTGATCTCAACATGACTCAAACTATCTACACATCCTTTCCCAGACTCATCATCCACCAAGTCCTTCTCTTTGGTGAATACTGGCGCAAAGTCCTCATTTAATACCTCGCCCATTTCCTCTGGCTCCACGCATAGATTTGCTCCCCTGTCCTTGAGTGGGCCAACCCTCTCCCTGAGCTACCCTCTTGCTCCTTATATGTACATAAAAAGCCTTGGGATTTTCCTTAATCCTGCTGGCCAATGTTTTTTCATGACCCCTTTTAGCCCTTCTTACTCCTTGCTTAAGTTTCTTTCTACTTTCCTTGTATTCCACACTTGCTTCGTGTGTTCCCAGCCTCCTAGCCTTGACAAATACTTCCTTTTTCTCATTGACTAGGCTCACAATATCTCTCATTAGCCAAGGTTCCCGAAACTTGCCATACTTATCCTTCATCCTTCCAGGAGTGTGCCGGTCCTGAATTCCTATCAACCTACACTTGAAAGCCTCCTACATGCCAGATGTTGATTTGCCCTCAAACATCTGCCCAATCTACATTCTTCAGTTCCTGCCTAATATTGTTGGAATTAGCCTTACCCCAGTTTAGCACTTCCACTTGAGGACGACACTTATCTTTATCCATCAGTAGTTTAAAGCTTACTGAATTGTGGTCACTGTTCCTGAACTGCTCCCCGACTGAAACATCGACCACCTGGCCAGGCTCATTCCCCAATACCAGGTCCAGTACGGCCCCTTCCCTAGTTGGACTATCTACATACTGTTTCAAGAAGCCCCCCTGGATGCTCCTTACAAACTCTGCCCCATCCACGCCCCTAGCGCTAAGTGAGTCCCAGTCAATATAGGGGAAGTTAAAATCTCCCACCACAACAACCCTGTTACTTTTACACCTTGCCAAAATCTGCCTACATATTTGTTCCTCTATCTCCCGCTGGCTGTTGGGCGGCCTATAGTAAACCCCCAACATTGTGACTACACCCTTCCTGTTCCTGAGCTCTACCCATATTGCCTCGCTGTATGAGCCCTCCGAGGTGTCCTCCCGCAGTACAGCTGTGATATTCTCCTTAACCAGTAATGCAACTCCCCCACCCCTTTTACATCCCCCTCTATCCTGCCTGAAACATCTGTGTCCTGGATGTTAAAGCTATTCTTCATTCTTGGCCCACACGATCTGGCCTGGCTGGTTGTCCTCTGGACAGGCTCCTGTTCCCAGCAGATTTCCCTGATGAGGCAAGTCTACCAGTCTTCCCACTTGTCACACCTGTCTGGATTTAAAATAGCAGTTTGAGCCCCATTAACAAGAGGTGAGGGGGGTGTCATCCCGAGCACAAAGGTTGTGCTGGTTGGAGGTCAATTATCTCAGCTCCAGGACATCTCTGCAGGAGTCCCTCAGGGGAGTGTCCGAGGCCCAACCATCTTCAGCTGCTTCATCAACGACCTTCCCTCCGTCATAAGGTCAGAAGTGGGGGTGTTCGCTGATGATTGCACAATGTTCAGCATCATTCGCAACTCCTCAGATACTGAAGCAGCCCATGTCTGAATGCAGCAAGATCTGGACAATATCCATGCTTGGCCTGACAAGCGACAAGTAACATTCGCTCCACAGAAGTGCCGGACAATGACCATCTCCAACAAAAGAGAAACTAACCATCACCCCTTGAAGTTCAATGACATTACCATGACTGAATCCCCCACTATCAACATCCTGGGGTTTGCCATTGACCTCACAGCTCTAGAGACCCAGGTTTGATTCCCAGCTCGGGTCACTGTCCGTGTGGATTTTGCACATTCTGTCCGTGTCTGTGTAGGTTTCCTCCGGGTGCTCCAGTTTCCTCCCACAGTCTAAAGATGTTCGGGTTAGGTTGATTGGCCATAATGAATTGCCCCTTCGTGTCCCAAGATGTGTAGCTTAAATGGATTGGTCATGGTAAATGCACAGGGTTAAAGGGATAGGTGGGCAGGGGGGGGTGGGGGGCGCGGGGGGGATGGGGGCGGGGGGATGGGGGGGTGCGGGGGCTTGGGGTGTGGGGAGCGGGGGGGGTGGGAGTGGGGGGTGGGGTTGGGGTGGGGGTGGGGGAAGGCCTGGGCGGGATACTCTTTTGGAGAGTGGGTGCAGACTCGATGGGCCGCTTGACCTCTCGGCACTGCTGGATTCAATGGTTGCTATTTCCCCAAAGCCCGTCCAAAAAATACAAGGCACAAGTCAGGAGTGCGATGGAAAACTCTTCACTTCCCTGGATGGGTGCAGCTCCAACAACACTCGAGAAGCTCAACACCATCCAGGACAAAGCAGCTCCTGATCAACCCTGTCTCCACCTCCGGAATAATTTGTGATCAGGGCAGATGGTTAGACCACATCCCAACCCCGACCACTTACAGAACGCTTACCCGAAGATCAGAGGCTGAATGCCCGTGACTGCTGTCGTGTTGCCCGACAGGAAGGGAACACTCCTGCCTGGTGATTATCAAGCGGTGTCCATTCATCTGTTGTATATCGGCGAGACTATGCAGACACTACGACAACAGATGAATGGACACTGCTTGAGAGAGAGACAGAGAGAGAGACAGACAGAGAGAGAGAGAGAGAGACAGAGAGAGAGACAGACAGAGAGAGAGACAGACAGAGAGAGAGACAGACAGAAAGAGAGAGAGACAGACAAAGAGAGAGACAGACAGAAAGAGAGACAGAGAGAGAGAGAGACAGACAGAGAGAGAAAGAGACAGACAGAGATGGATGTTGCGAGGTTGTTTGATGGTCAGGTTGTCGCTGTGTATATTGATGGACAGGGTTAGTGATGGGAGATGATCAGTACTCTTGGTCGAGTGGGAGCAATGCACCGCCACCTCCTAACTTGCTGCGATTTCCCCCACTCACAAACCGGAGATGGTGGCCTGGTTATGTTGTACTGGACTCACCATTCAGAGAACCCCCCCCACCCCGCCCCACCGCCCCAGCTAATCCGCATTTTAACCCCAGCCTGGGCAGATGGTCAAATTTCAGTTCAATAATGCCCTTTTGTGAGACATTCTAGAACGAGAGGTCATAGTCTTAGGATAAGGGGCAGCAAATTTAAAACAGAGTTGAGGAGAAACTACTTCTCCCAAAGGGTTGTGAATCTGTGGAATTCACTACCCCAAAGTGCGGTGGATGCTGGGATAGTGAGTAAATTTAAGGGGGAGTTAGACAGATTTTTAATTGGTAATGGGTTGAAGGGTTATGGGGAGAAGGCAGGAAAATAGGGATGAGGAGCATGTCAGCAATGGGGGGGAAGGGGGGGAAAGGTTCAGTGGAGATGTGCGGGGGAGTTTTTTACACAGAGGGTGGTGGGGGCCTGGAATGTGCTGCCCAGTGAGGTGGTTGAGGCAGACACGTGAGCCACATTTCCGATTTATCTTGACAGGCACATGAACAGACGGGGAATAGAGGGATATAAGCGGTTGGTCTAGATAGGACAACGTAATCGGCGCAGGCTTGAAGGGCCGAAGGGCCTGTTCCTGTGCTGTACTGCTCTTTGATGTTCTTGTCTCTGGCACGAAGGAGACAACACACGATCCTGGAGTCAAGTGTGAGGCTGCCCGCCTGTTCCTCTGACTATCGAATCCTCTAACACTATTGCTTTGCTGATCTTCCTTTCTTCATAGCACCACACTCCGAACTGCCCCCACAGCGCACCATCATCTGCACAGCTGAGTCACCCATTCTGACCTGTGGCCTGAGCACTTGCTTATTCCCCAGAGTAACAATTGCCACAACCAGTGTTAAGAACAGAATACCAGTTTGAGGTTGAGATGCATCTGTGGGAGCCCTGCACTGATGCCTGGCAGCCCCGCACTCCCTCCCTTGCTGCATTCACCTCACTCTCACTCAGCCTCACGAATCCTCAAAGCAGAGAAAGCTGCTCGGACTCTGAGACTTAAAGCTTCAGATCCTGCAGCTCAAACACGTCCTGAACATGTGACTGAGACTGAGCTGATCATGTGACTGAGACTGAGCTGATCATGTGACTGTCTGGGACTGAGCTGATCATGTGACTGGGACTGAGCTGATCATGTGACTGACTGGGACTGAGCTGATCTTGTGACTGTCTGGGACTGAGCTGATCATGTGACTGTCTGGGACTGAGCTGATCATGTGACTGTCTGGGACTGAGCTGTCCTGCCACGCCTTCAGTTTACTGCAATACCATCCAAAATTTACCAGATATTAAACTTAATTACTTAGAACTTAGCCGACTTAAAACTTAACAAGTTAAAAACTTACTGAGCATAAAAGCTCATTGGGTCACTAACTGAGCCGTTTAGTTTCTCAAACTGCCCCAATTAGAGAGACAAATCATCACCATTCCTCATTTGGAAGCTCACTCCTTGCTGCTTTCACTTAATATACCGAATATCACTGTCATTGTTCCACTGACTGCTGTGCTGCTCTGTGCCTTGTCTCCCGTTCTGCTCTCTCCGCTCCCCCTGCTGCCCCCGTTCAGCTCTGTGCCCTGTACCCCGTTCAGCTCTCTCTGCTCCCTCCCCCCACCCCCGCTGCCCCCATTCAGCTCTGTGCCCTGTGTGTGACTGGGAGCCCTGTCTCCTGTTTTGCTCTCTCCGTTCCCCTGTTGCCCCAGTTCAGCTCCACGCTGTGTGTGACTGGTCTAAAAGAGACCTCACCCTGCAGCAGGCTTTTGGCAAATGTTCTCACCACCTCCAATTCAAAATGAGACCGGGGAGAAGTGAAATGGGAAGTCCCCACTCCGTTTCAACTGCTCCCCCTCCTGGTTTCATTTGGGTGGCACAGTGGTTAGTGCTGCTGCTTCACAGCCAGGTTCAATTCCCGGCTTGGGTCACTGTCTGTGCGGAGTCTGCACGTTCTCCCCGTGTCTGCGTGGGTTTCCTCCGGGTGCTCCGGTTTTCTCCCACATTCTGAAAGACGTGCTGGTTAGGGTGCATTGACCCGAACAGGTACTGGAGTGTAGCGACAAGGGGAATTTCACAGTAACTTCATTGCAATGTTAATGTAAGTCTTACTTGTGACAAATAAATAAACTTTTCTTTCAAGGGGCAGTGGTGGGGGGGACGTTATAAGAAATCCCCAGGAATATGCGATGCAGGCTGAAATGAGAGCAGTGATGATTGGAGATAAATTTCATTTGCTTATTCCTTTTTCAGATCACAGATATGGTGTGTTGCCCCTCCTCCAACCAAGTTGCCGTGGCGACAGAAACTGGCCGCATCTATTACATCAACCTGGTAAATGTGGAGAACCCTCGCCTGGTCCACCAAACCCACGTCCACAACATGCCCATAAACATTCTTAAGTAAGTGAGCGGTAATGAGAGGGGGTGCAGACAGAGAATGAGAGAGGAACGTGTTTCAGCTACCGACTTTCCTGAATGAAACATCTGCTTCCAGTGGTTGGCTGGGGAAATGTTGTCAAGGGCACCAGGAAAACCCGCCTGATTCCCCAAATCATGCCTTAGCATTTGAACCTCTCACCTGAGGGAGCAGCTAATACCATCGGTTAACTTTTCATATCAATAACAACATTTCCATCAGTGCAGCTCTCCCTCAGCACTGACCCTCTGACAGTGTGGCACTCCCTCAGTACTGACCCTCTGACAGTGCGGCACTCCCTCAGTACTGACCCTCTGACAGTGCGGCACTCCCTCAGTACTGGCCCTGTGACAGTGCGGCACTCCCTTAGTACTGACCCTCTGACAGTGTGGCACTCCCTCAGTACTGACCCTCTGACAGTGCGGCACTCCCTCAGTACTGACCCTCTGACAGTGCGGCACTCCCTCAGTACTGACCCTCTGACAGTGTGGCACTCCCTCAGTACTGACCCTCTGACAGTGCGGCACTCCCTCAGTACTGACCCTCTGACAGTGCGGCACTCCCTCAGTACTGACCCTCTGACAGTGTAGCACCCCCTCAGTACTGACCCTCTGACAGTGCAGCACTCCCTCAGAACTGACCCTCTGACAGTGTGGCACTCCCTCAGAACTGACCCTCTGACAGTGCGGCACTCCCTCAGTACTGACCCTCTGACAGTGCAGCGTTCCCTCAGTACTGACCCTCTGACAGTGCACCACTCCCTCAGCACTGACCCTCTGACAGTGCGGCACTCCCTCAGCACTGACCCTCTGACAGTGTGGCACTCCCTCAGTAATGTCCCCTCTGACAGTGCAGCACTCCCTCAGTACTGACCCTCTGACAGTGCAGCACTCCCTCAGTACTGACCCTCTGACAGTGCGGCGCTCCCTCTGTACTGTCCCTCTGACAGTGCGGCACTCCCTCAGTACTGACCCTCTGACAGTGTGGCACTCCCTCAGCACTGACCCTCTGACAGTGTGGCACTCCCTCAGTGCTGACCCACTGACAGTGCGGCACTCCCTCAGTACTGACCCTCTGACAGTGTGGCACTCCCTCAGTACTGACCCTCTGACAGTGCGGCATTCCCTCAGTACTGACCCTCTGACAGTGCGGCACTCCCTCAGTACTGACCCTCTGACAGTGCAGCACTCCTTCAGTACTGATCCTCAGACAGTGCGGCACTCCCTCAGTACTGACCCTCTGACAGTGCGGCACTCCCTCAGTACTGACCCTCTGACAGTGCAGCACTCCCTCAGTACTGACCCTCTGACAGTGCAGCACTCCCTCAGCACTGACCCTCTGACAGTGTGGCACTCCCTCAGTACTGACCCTCTGACAGTGTGGCACTCCCTCAGCACTGACCCTCTGACAGTGCGGCACTCCCTCAGTACTGACCCTCTGACAGTGTGGCACTCCCTCAGCACTGACCCTCTGACAGTGCGGCATTCCCTCAGTACTGACCCTCTGACAGTGCGGCCTCAGTACTGACCCTCTGACAGTGCGGCACTCCCTCAGTACTGACCCTCTGACAGTGCGGCACTCCCTCAGCACTTGCCCTCTGACAGTGTGGCACTCCCTCAGTACTGACCCTCTGACAGTGCGGCCTCAGTACTGACCCTCTGACAGTGCGGCACTCCCACAGTACTGACCCTCTGACAGTGCGGCACTCCCTCAGCACTTACCCTCTGACAGTGCGGCACTCCCTCAGCACTGACCCTCTGACAGTGTGGCACTCCCTCAGCACTGACCCTCCAACAGTGCGGCAATGCTCCATACAGTTTGGGGTTGGTTGGCTCGGTTGGCTGGACGGCTGGTTTGCAATGCAGAGCGATTCCAACAACGCAGGTTCAATTCCCGTAACTACTGAGGTTATTCGTGAAGGCCCTGCCTTCTCAAACCTGTCCCCTGCCTGAGGTATGGTGATCCTCGGGTTAAATCACCACTGGTCACCTCTCCGCCTCAAAGGGGAGAGCAGCCTGTGGTCATCTGCGACTTCACTTACTTTACTTTAAATATAATTACAAATAATCTGTAATATGATTCACATGTTATCATGGTGAATCTGTAATGATATCCGAATTATACAGTTACAATGGATCTGTAATGATGTTGGAATTGTACAATGTCAGATGCAGCCTCCAATCTCAGTTAATTTATTTCTGATCTGTTAGATGTGACTATGCAGGACAGTACCTAATGGCTGCATGCTCCGATGGACATATGTTCACTTTGAGTGCCAAACCCTCCAAGCAGTTTAAAGTCATCGGATACACAGGTAACCATTAAACAAACTGCAACTGATTGTCAGCTTAGGATCCAAAATGATCTGAGATTGTTTACAAAGGCTTCAGCTACCCTCAGTTATCCTTGGAATGTCAAAGATCATGGGGAGTAGCATGTTGCTCGGTATGTATGTATGAATGTATGTATGTTAACATAGTGTTAGGTTAAAATGGCTAGGTACAGCATGGGTTAGATAAAGAGTAAAGCTCCCTCTACACTCTCCCCATCAAACACTCCCAGGACAGGTACAGCACGGGTTAGATAAAGAGTAAAGTACCCTCTGCACTGTCCCCATCAAACACTCCCAGGACAGGTACAGCACGGGGTTAGATACAGAGTAAAGCTCCCTCTGCACTGTCCCCACAAACACTCCCAGGATGGGTACAGCACGGGGTTAGATACAGAGTAAAGCTCTCTCTACACTGTCCCCATCAAACACTCCCAGGACAGGTACAGCACAGGATTAGATACAGAGTAAAGCCCTCTCTACACTGTCCCCATCAAACACTCCTAGGACAGGTACAGCACGGGATTAGATACAGAGTAAAACTCCCTCTGAGCAAGTGTTCATTCAGCATAAGTGTCTCTATCTTGGCATTGTAACTTTGACCTTATTTCTTTGTAATCTTGCCCACCCAGAGGTGAAAGGTGAGATTTTGGGGTGTTTTCTCGCCTATCACATGTCAAAGAAGATTGTGAATTGCCTGACACTGACATGTCAAGTTGGAGGTGAGAAATCTCAAGGGACCACTTTGCTTACGAAATTTGATCTTATTGGAGATCTAACTACAGGTAAGAATGGATCCCAAGGCTGCTGACTCAGCTTGGAATAAGCAAGAATTCTTCACCTGTAATTCTACATTGATTTTCTTGCAACATGAACTTGCTTCTAATCAGTGGGGATTGCTCCCTTTACTGCTGCCACACTGAGCACTACTTCACTCAGCATCTCACAGACATTTGAATTAAGAGCAGAATTAGGCCACTCGGCCCCTCAAGTCTCCTCTGCAATTCAATAAGATCGATTTTATATTCTCGCCTACACACAAGAACACAAACACATGAAATAGAAGCAGGAGGAGGCCATTCGAGCCTGCCCCGCCATTCACTACAATCATGGCTGATCTATCCCAGCCTCAGTGCTTTTCTGTGCAATTTCCCCATCGCCCTCTATTCCTCGATCTATCAAATATTTATCCAGCTCCACTTTAAATACTTCGCATGAGCCACCCTTTGTACTTTGCATCGGTATTGACAAAGCAGAGGGACATGTCGATCGATGGTGTCTTGGAGGGGTGCGTAAACCCTTTAGAACAAGTCATCATTACGAGGGAAGAAGTGTTAGGTGAATTAAAAAGCATTAAGGTAGACAAATCCCCAGGGCCAGATGGCATCTATCCCAGATTACTGAGGGAGACAAGAGATGAAACTGCTGGGCCTCTAACAGAAATCTTTGTTTCCTCGTTGGCCACTGGTGAGGTACCAGAGGATTGGAGGATAGCCAGTGCTCTCCCATTATTTAAGAAGGGTAGCAAGGATAACCTGGGTAATTATAGGCCAGTGAGTTTGACGTCAGTGACAGTGAAACTGCTGGAAAAGATTCTTAGGAATAGGATCGATACACATTTGGAACTGAATGGTCTTGTTAGCAACAGACAGCATGGCTTTGTACGAGGGAGGTCATGTCTCACAGATTTAATTGAGTTTTTTGAGGAGGTGAAGAATGATTGATGAGGGAAGGGCTGTGGAAGTTGTCTCTGTGGACTATAGTAAGGCATTTGACAAGGTCCCTCATGGCAGGCTGGTACAAAAGATCTCACGGGATCAGGGATGAACTAGCTAGATGGATTCAGAACTGGCTTGGCCAGGGAAGACAGAGGGTAGCTGTGGAAGGGTGTTTTTCTGAATGGAGATCTGTAACTAGTGGTGTTCCTCAGGGATCAGTGCTGGGACCTCTGCTGTTTGTAATATATATAAATGACTTGGAAGAAAACGTAGCTGGTCTGATTAGCAAGTTTGCAGATGATACTAAGATTGGTGGAGTTGCGGATAGTGATGAAGATTGTCAGGAAATACAGCAGGATATAGATAGGCTGGAACATTGGGCGGAGAAATGGCAGATGGAATTTAATCCGGACAAATGCGAGGTGATGCATTTTGGTAGATCCAGTTCAGGTGGGAGCTATGAAATAAATGGCAGAACCATCAGGAACCTAGACACACAGAGAGATCTGGGAGTACAGGTCCACGGATCCTTAAAAGTGGCAGCACAGGTGGACAAGGTGGTGAAGAAAGCATACGGCACGCTTGTCTTCATCGGACGGGGCATCGAGTATAAAAGTTGGCAAATTATGTTACAGTTATATAAAATGTTGGTTAGGCCACATTTGGAATACTGTGTCCAATTCTGATCACCACACTACCAGAAGGACGTGGAGACTTTGGAGAGAGAGCAGAAAAGGTTTACCAGGTATGGAGGGTAACATAGAAAGAAACCCTACAGTGCAGAAAGAGGCCATTTGGCCCATCGAGTCTGCACCGATCACAATCCCACCCAGGCCGTACCCCTATATCCCTACATATTTCTCTGTTAATCCCTCTAACCTACGCATCTCAGGACACTAAGGGGCATTTTTTAGCATGGCCAATCAATCTAACCCGCACATCTTTGGACTGTGGGAGGAAACCGGAGCACCCGGAGGAAACCCACGCAGACACGAGGAGAATGTGCAAACTCCACACAGACAGCGACCCAAGCCGGGAATCGAACCCAGGTCCCTGGAGCTGTGAAGCAGCAGTGCTAACCACTGTGCTACCGTGCCGCCCTTCTATGAGAGAGCTATGAGAGAGATTGAATAAACTGGGATTGTTCTCCCTGGAAAGACGGAGGCTGAGGGGCGACCTGATAGAAGTTTATAAAATTATGAGGGGTATGGATAGGGTGAACAGTTGGAAGTTTTTCCCAGAGCAGAAATGACAATTACAAGGGGGGACAAGTTCAAGATAAGGGGGCAAAGGTTCAGTGGAGATGTGCGGAGGATGTTTTTTACACAGAGGGTGGTGGGGGCCTGGAATACACTGCCAAGTGAGGTGGTTGAGGCAGACACGATAGCCACATTTAAGACTTATCTGGATAGGCATATGAACAGGTGGGGAATAGAGGGATACAAGCGGTTGGTCCAGATAGGACAGCATGATAGACACAGGCTTGGAGGGCCGAAGGACCTGTTCCTGCGCTGTACTGTTCTTTGGGACAGAGAATTCCAGAGATTCACCACCCTCTGTGAGAAGAAATTTCTACACACCTCAGTTTTAAATGATCGGCCCTTTATCTTGTAGCTATGTCCCCTTGTTCGAGACTGACATCTCACCATCTACCCTGTCAAACCCCCTCAGGATCCTACATGTTGGAATAAGGCCACCCCTCATTCTTCTAAACTCCAAGGAATACGGACACAGACTATTTAGTTTCTCTTGATAGGATAACCCTCTCATCCCAGGGATTAGCCTGGTGAATCTCCTTTGAACTGCCTCCAATGTTACTAAATCTTTTTTTAGGTAAGGGGACAGTATTTCAGGTGAGGCCTCACCAACACCCTGTACAATTGCAACAAAATCTCACTATTTTTAAACTCCAACCCCTTTGTAATAAAGACCAAAATGCCGTTTGCCTTCTTAACGATGTGTTGGACCTGTCTGCTTGCTTTTTGTGATTCATGCACTAGAACATCCGGATCCCTCTGTACTTCACTCACCTGCAGTCTCTCTCCATTTAGATAATAATCTGCCTTTTGATTCCTCCTCCTGAAGTGCATGATCTCACACTCGCCCACGTTAAACTCCATTTGCCAGATTTTTGCCCAGTCACCCAATCTATCTCTATCCCTTTGCAGAGTCTCAATATCCTCATCACAACCTGCCCTTCCACCTGTCTTTGTATCATCGGCAAATCTCGAAACCTTACATCCTGTTCCTTCCTCCAGGTCATTAATGGGAATAGTGAACAGTGTGGGCCAAGAACTGATTCCCGTAATACTCCACCCGCTACGTCTTTACACTCTGAAAAAGATCCATTTATTCCAACTCTCTGTTTTTTATCTGACAGCCAGTTTACAAACCAGAAGAACACAGAACAAAGAAAAGTACAGCACAGGAACAGGCCCTTCGGCCCTCCAACCCTGTGCCAACCATGATGCCCAAACTAAACTAAAAGAAACTTTCTGCCCTTACTCGGTCCGTATCCCTCTTTTCCCTCCCTATTCATGCACCCATCCAGATGCCTCTTAAATGTTGCTAATGTACCTGCTTCCACCACCTCCTCTGGCAGCGCGTTCCAGGCACCCACCACTCTGCGTGAAAACTTACCCCGCACATCTCCCTTAAACGTTCCCCCTCTCACCTCAAACCTGTGCCTCCTTGTAATTGACACTTCCACCCTGGGGAAAAGCCTCTGACTATCCATCCTGTCAATGCCTCTCATCATTTTGCAGACCTCTATCAGGTTTCCCCTCAGCCTCTGTCTTTCCAGTGAAAACAATCCTAGTTTATTCAACCTCTCCTCATAGCCAACACCCTCGAGACCAGGCAACATCCTGGTGAACCTTCTTTGCACTCTCTCCAAAGCTTCCACATCCTTCTGGTAGTGTGATGACCAGAACTGCACGCAATACTCCAAATGCGGCCTAACCAAGGTTTTATATAGCTGCAACGTGATTTCCCAACTCTTGTACTCAGTGCCCCGGGTGATGAAGGCAAGCATAGAACATAGAACATAGAACATAGAACATTACAGCGCAGAACAGGCCCTTCGGCCCACGATGTTGCACCGACCAGTTAAAAAAAAAACTGTGACCCTCCAACCTAAACCAATTTCTTTTCGTCCATGAACCTATCTACGGAATGCCGTATACATTCTTATGCCGTATGCATTCTTAATCATCTTGGCCACCTGTGTTGCCACTTTTAGGGAACTGTCGACCTGCACGCCCAGATCCCTCTGTATGTTAATGGAACATGCTAATACACTTCTTCCATTCCATGGGCTTTTACTCTATGCACCAGCCTCTTACATGATACCATTGGGGCAATTTTACCATTTTGATTCTAAGTGCTGAATCTGGACGCAATTCAGATCGAACTTGGAAACCTGTTCTCAGGTGTCTCCATACGGACTTAGCCTGAAAAACAAATCGTGAATCTGAATCGCGCTGTGGGTGGGGCTTATCGAGCCTGAAACGCTGCTGCTCCGATCGGAGCTTTCAACTGCGCATGCGCAGTGAGAAAACATTTTGAAAAACGCTCCCCGTCACATTGTTCCTGGGCCGCAAAAAGCGGATAAAGCGGCCCGGGAACAAAAAGCGGGAGCTATGGCCCACACAGACATTGCCCCACCCCCACAACATAACTGTCCCCGTTATCCACCCACCCCCCCCCCCCCGCTACTCAGACCAATCGCAGCCCCTTCCCCCCCACCGATCGCCCGCAGAGTGGTAGCGGACCCCCCCACTTCTCCCCCCACCCACCAAAGAGCAGTCTGGCCTCCCTCCTCCCCCCCACCACCAGAGAACCATCTGGCCTCCCTCCTCCCTCCCCCCCACCAGAAAATGATTGGGTCTCCCTCCTCTCCCCCCATCAGAGAATGATCTGGCTTGCTTCCCTTCCCCCTTCCCCCACTAGAAAATGATCTAGCCTCCCTCCGGCCCCCCCCTCCCACCAGAGAATGATCGGGCCTCCCTCCTCCCCCCCTCCCCCACACCCCCCAACAGAGAGAGATATGGCCCTCGTCCTCCGCTTCCCCCCCACCAGAGAATGATCTGGCCCGCCTCCCTCCCCCTCCCCCACCAGAGAATGATCTGGCCTCCCTCCTTCCCCCGCCCCCAACAGAGAAACCTCTGTCCCGCCTCCTCGTCCCTCCCCCCCACCAGAGAGTGATCAGGCCCACCTCCCACCAACCCCCCATCCCCCTCCCCGCAACCCACCACTGATCTGAGTTAGAGAGCTGCCGGAAGCTCTGAACTTACCTCTTCAGAAGCTGGGGCGCCCGAATCGGACCTTTGCCGAACATGTCTGTTTTGCACCGAATCTGGACGGGCGAATGCGATGGTAAAGGGGGGAATGCAGGTAAAATTGGGCGTCCAGCTTGTTAAGTCATTTCGGGGTGGTTCAGATTGCGGCCATTTTTGAGCCTTGGTAAAGTGGGCATCTGCGCAGATTAGGATCACGCTAATCACCTCACACCCGATTTTACCAAGTTTTCGTGCCCGAAAGCAGGCACAACGCAATGGTAAAATCAGGCCCCATGTCAAGTGCCTTTTGGAAATCTAAATATTCTACATCTATAGGTTCCCCTCGAGGTTCTCACACCCTCAAATGATTCGAGCAAATTTGTCAAATATGGTTTGCCTTTCATATAACCATGCTGACTACATTTGATGATATTCAACTTTCCGAAATGATTTGCTATTTTCTCTTTGGTTATTGACTCCAGCATCTTGCCAATAATAGATATTAAATTAACTGACCTATATTTCCCTGCCTTCTGCCTTTCTCCCTTTTTGAATAAGGTGTCACATTGGCTGTTTTCCAATCTTCTGGTACCCTCCAGGAATTTAGCGAGTTATGAAAGATTTCAGTTCAAGGGTCGCGATCTCTGCAGCCACTTCCATTAAAACCCTAACATGCAGTTCATCGGGTCCTGGCGACTTATCCGCCTTTAGCCTCTTGAGTTTCTCTAATACTCTATCCCTTGTGATTGGGATTTTTATAAATTCTACCATGTTATTTGAAAGCAGCCCGTTTGATAACTTAGGGATATTTGAAAGACTGGTGCAAAAGATTTAATTTGCATATCTGCCATTTCTTTGTTTGCTGCTATCAATTCTCCCGCCTCGTTCAGTACAACTCCCACATTTACCTCAGCCGCTTCCTACCCCAGTAACATTTCACTCTCTTGCTTATCGAGAATCTACGTCTGTCAGAGATTCTGCTTCACCACCTTTTGAGGAAGAGGGTTCCAAAGAGTCACTACCCTCTGGGAGAAAATAAATCTCATCTCTGTCTTTACTAAGTGACTCCTTATTGCTATATAGTGACTCCTAGTTCTAGATTGTTCCACAAGGGGAACATCCTCTCCAAATCCACTCTGTCAAGTCCCCTCAGGACCTTATATGTTTCCAATAAAGTCACCCTTGCTCTTTTAAACTCTCATGCAAACAAGCTTAGTCTGTGAAGTGGGGAATTCAGTTTTCAGTGGTCGGATTACTTTAGAAATACTAAAAAGTAATTCTATTTAATATTTTTCACAAAGTAAATGAAACTCAGATTTAAAGCGTAATAAAATTTATTTCCAAAACTAGTTTTGTTACAGAACATGCAAACAATACAAAACACAAAGGACACACACGTTAGACAAATACAATACTTTGGCCGAAGAGGAATCTGGTGATGCGACTGCACCTCGAGTTTCCTCCACAGATCTCCACTTTCGTGCCAAAAACCTGGACAATTATACAATTTGGTTATCTTAGATACAGTCCAGCAATTAACTTAACATGATCTCATTGAGTATTTAACTTGTCGATCTATTCATGACAACATTCTCAAATCGAATTATAATCTGACACCTTAAATAATGGTTTGTCATTTGTTCGTTCAACTATCGGAAGTATGCTCCTCAATAAAAATGACTTCCTTGTTGCTTTGCAATACTAAACTACACTTTTAACTTACTTAGCATTGTGCAAGGAGGTTAGAACCTGTTTTCCTGCTGGATGTGGGCCCATACATCTGGCAGAATTCCCAGACCAAACTCCTTGTTCTCGAATATAAATTTCTATAATTTTGTTCTTTTAAACAACGGATGGTTTCACACTGCACCATGTTCAAGTTAACATTATAATCGAGTCTTCATGTTTTAGTCAATTCTTTGATACAATAAAACCTTGAGTTTGCAGTCAGTTACTGGCAAACTTAACAATTAACATTAATGATTCTAATGCCCTTATTAGTTTTATATTTATTTCCAAAACCTTATGTTAAAATATTAGCTGCTTAATATCCCTATGCTGAGTATTATCATTAAATTCCCTTCATCAGTCTGTCCAACCTTCCCTCGTAAGACAACCCTCCCATTCCTAGTCTTATCCTAGTAAACTGTTTCTAAACTGCTCCCAACACATTTATATTGTTCCTTAACTAAGGAGACAATACTGTACAGCGTGCCAGATGTGGTCTCCTCACTGGTCTATAACCTCTCTACATCTGTATTCAGTTCCCCTCGCAATATACAATAACATTCTATTAGCTGTAAGGTGAAGGGTTTCAAGGTATAAACCCTTCTGAATAAAACAAACTCTAAGGTCCAAATTTCTAACTCTCGGCTCTCAGTTGTGCTTGTCCTACAAGGTACAAATGCCTAGTTTTTGTGAATTAAACGGAATTAAGTAAAATATAAATACACTTCACCAGAAACAGTGAAGACAACCTGGATCGGCAGTCAGTGATTAGTGGGGTTCCGCAGGGATCTGCGCTGGGACCCCAACTGTTCACTTTATATATTAATGATTTGGAAGAGGGAACGGAATGCATTATCTCAAACTTTGCAAATGATACAAAGTTGGGTGGGAGGGTGAGCTGTGAGGAGGATGCAGAGATGCTTCAGTGTGATTTGGACAGGTTGAGTCTGTGGGTATCTGCATGGCAGATACAGTATAATGTGGATAAATGTGAGGTTATCCACTTTGGTAGCAATAATAGGAAGGCAGATTATTACTTGAATGGGTGTAAATTGAGAGAGGTGGATACTCAGCGAGACCTTGGAGTCCTCGTGCTGAAAGTAAGCGTGCAGGTATAGCAGGCAGTAAAACAAATGGTATATTTGCCTTCATATAGCGAGAGGATTTGAGTATAGGGAGAGGGATGTTTTGCTGTAATTGTATGGGGCGTTGGTGAGGCCACACCTGGAATATTGGGCCCGATTTTACCATTGCAGGCGCGAAAACGTGGTAAAGTCGGGTGTGAGGCCATTAACGCGATCCGCGTCCGCACAGATTGCCACTTTACCGAGACCTGGGGATGGCGGTGATCCAATTCGCGCCCGAAACGGGCGCAACGGCGATTTAAATGCATTTGCATGTATTTCAGTTGAATTAATGAACTGCCCGCCCAACTTTATCAGCATTTCCCCCTTTACCACCACATTCGCCGATCCGGAACTGCGCTGAAATGGACATGCTGAATAAAAGTCTGAATCGGGCGCTCCAGCTGCTGAAGAGCGAGTTCAGAGCTTCCAACGGCTCTCTGACTCAGATCGGTGGTGGGGGGGGAGGGAGGCGGATCAGATCATTCTCTGGTCGAGGGGGAGGGAGAAGGGAGGGCCGATCGTTGTCTGGTTGACGGGGGAGAGAGGGCCTATCGTTGACTGGTTGGGGGGAGGGGAGGGAGGTGGGTCAGATGTACCTCTGGGTGGGGGTGGGGGGGGCGAGGTTGGGGGGGGGGAGGTGGGGGGAGTGAGGCCAGATCATTCTCTGTGGGGGAGGGGGTGACGCCAGATCATTCTCTGGGGGGAGCGAGGGGAGTGAGGCCAGATCATTCTCTTGGGGGAGGGTGGAGGACGTGAGGCCAGATGGATCTCTGGTAGGGGGGACGGGGAGGGGAGGGGGGTCCGTTGCCATTCTGCGAATGATCGGTGGGGGGGAAGGGGGCCGTGGGTCGCGATCGGTCTGGGTAGCGGAGGGGTGGGTGGATAAGGGGGACAATGATGTCTGTGGGGACTATCGCTCCCAGGCCGCTTTCTCTGCTTTCTGCGGCCTGGGAGCAATCTGACACGGGTGGAGTTTTGCAAATTTTTTTCTAACTGCGCATGCGCAGATCAGAGCTCCGATCATTTCGAGCGCGCTAAGCCCCGCCCACAGCGCGATTCAGACCCACGATGTTTTTTTCAGGCTGATGCGTATAGTGGTGCCTGAAAGCAGATCTCCAAGTGGGATCTGAATTGGGCCCAGATTCAGCACTGAGAATGAAAATGGTAAAATCAGGCCCATTGTGCGCAGTTTTGGTGTCCTGACCTGAGGAAGGATGTCCTTGCTATAAAGGGAGTACAGCGAAGGTTTACCAGGCTGACTCCTGGGATGGCAGGTCTGTCATATGAGGAGGGACTAAATTGATTAGGATTATATTCACTGGAGTTTAGAAGAGTAAGAGGGAATCTCATAGAAACTTACAAAATTCTAACAGGGTTAGACAGGGTAGATTCAGAAAGAATGTTTCCAATGGTGGGGGGAGTCCAGAACAGGGGTCATAGTTTGAGGATAAGGTGTAAACCTTTTAGAACTGAGGTGAGGAGAAATTTCTTCACCCAGAGGGTGGTGAATGCGTGGAATTCACTCCCACAGAAAGTAGCTGAGGCCAAAACATTGGCTGCTTTCAAGAAGAAATTAGATTTCGCTCTAGGGGCTAAAGGGATCAAGGGATATGGGGGGAAAGGGGATCAGGATATTGAACTTGATGATCAGCCATGATCAAACTAAATGGTGGAGCAGCTTAAAGGGCCGAATGGCCTCCTCCTGCTCTGAGTTTCTGTGTAAGAATTGGAGAAATATATAAACTAGCCCCTTAAATCCTTCCATCTCTCTACCGCTTTCTCCTTAAACCCTTTGTGATTGGTGCATACTCTGCGATGCCAGTGATTGGTCCAATAGAAGTTCATGTTAATTCAGGCAATATTAAGCTTGTGAAGGGCAATGGAGACTGGTTAGTATTGAAACATTCAGCGTTACTTGGCTTTTACTGAAAGAGCTTCCAATGTGAATTTATTTCCCAGCTTCTCCTGCGACTATTGATCACCGTGGGATGATGAATGACGTCGCTATTCGGAAACAATACTGTCAGACGGAGCTGCCTCTGACCTCTGCAGTCCTGGACACTGAACAACACATCTATGCGTACTGTACCCTGACACGGACCATCTTTAAATACAAAATCATCAGGGTACCTGTGAAATGCTTACTCATTCTTCCTGCTTTCACCATCTCTCTCTCCCACTCCCTCTCTTGCACGCACTTTCTGTCTCTCTCTCCATTCTTTCTCTCATCAACTCTCTCCATTCTCACCATCTCTGTCCCCTAGTCTTGGACTTTATCAGCCAATGGGAACAGCTTTTCCTGTCTATCTTATCCAAACCTGGCATAATCTTCTCCACCTCTATCAAATCTCCCCTCAATCTCCTTTACTCCAAGGAAATCAGCCCCAGCTTCTCCTACCCTGACCTTGGAGCTAAAACCCCCTCATCCCTGGATCCATCCTGGGAAATCTCCCTCTGCTTCTCTCTCAAGGACCTTCAATACTTTCCTAAAGCGTGTTTGACTGAACTAGATACATTATTATAGAATCCTACAGTGCAGAAGGAGGCCACTCAGCCTATCGAGTCTGCACCGACCACAATCCGCCCCCCCCCCCCCCCCCACCCCCCCACCAAGCCCTATCCCCATAACCCCATGCAGTTACCCTAGCTAGTCCCCCTAACACTAAGGGACAATTTTAGCACGGCCAATCCATCTAACCTGCACATCTTTGGACTGTGGGAGGAAACCGGACCACCCAGAGGAAACCCATGCAGACACAGGGAGAACATGCAAACTTCACATAGACAGTGACCCAAGCCGGGAATCGAACCCGGGTCCCTGGTGCTATGAGGCAGCAGTGCTAACCACTGTGCCACCGTGCCACTCTCATCTCTAATCCTGCCCCACCTTCCACCCCAGAGTCCGCATATCTGAGGCCCCGCACTCCTGAGCCCCCGTACCCCTGAACCTCGCTTTCCTGAACCCCTCAAACTCAGCCCTCCAACGTCCTACCAGCCCTTTCACCTCCAATCCCACCTCCAATCACCCAGGACCTCCAACCGCCCCCACGCCCCCACACACACCCCTCCAACCTGGGGTAAGAAATCGGGTACAGAAGGGCAATCCGCCACTGATTGGCATTCCAAAGGTCAGAGCCTTTGTCCACATCCTTTTCTTCCTAAACCCTGATGCAAAATACATATCATGCATTCTAACCTTGCTCTGCTCCTCTCAACATACATCACCATCCTTCTCCCCAACACACTCACCTGGCCCTGACTATTCCGATTCATACTTCGATGCTGCTGGAAGATATCTGGATTTATTTGCATTGTCATTCTATTTTCATATTCTCTTTCTCATTCTTATTTTCCTCTTCACTGTCCATTCATTTGGTCGGATTCTTATTTAAAGAATTCATCTGACACACATCATATATCCTTGTCTTTTTCTTTGTTTCAGCACACTCTCTGTCTCCCTCATTGGCCAAGGTGTCCTGGAGTTTGTTCCTCTCTCTTTCACCCTTGTTGGCATGTACCAAAGATGTGCGGGTTGGGTGGATTGGCCATGCTAAATTGCCCCTTAGTATCGGGGGACGAGCTAGGGTAAATGCATGGGGTTATGGGGATGGGGCCTGGGTGGGATTGTGGTTGGTGCAGACTCGATGGGCCGAATGGCCTCTTTCTGCACTGTAGGATTCTACGATTCTACTTAACCTGAAACAGCTCCTTGAAGATCGCCCGTTGTTCCATTCCAGTTTTTGGTTCATTTTAACCTGGTTAAATTTCCCCCCATCCTGTTGAAGTTAGGCTTCTTCCAATTTCGGAGTTCTACCTTAGATTGTTTCTTGCTGATGACTATTCTAACTTTCTGATTTGATAATTATTCTTACCCAAGCACTTGCCCCAAGTCACTTGGTCCATTTGGCCTACCTCGTTCCCCAGCGCTAGTCCAGAAATGCCTCCTTCCTGGCCTGAGATCACACTGATCAAAGACATTCTGCTCAACACGTTACAGAAATTCCTTCCCTTCCTTACCCTCCTCTCTAAGATTATCCCAGTTAAAAAAGGGCGGCATGGTAGCACAGTGGTTAGCACTGCTGCTTCACAGCTCCAGGGACCTGGGTTCGATTTCCGGCTTGGGTCACTGTCTGTGTGGAGTTTGCACATTCTCCTCGTGTCTGCGTGGGTTTCCTCCGGGTGCTCCGGTTTCCTCCCACAGTCCAAAGATGTGCAGGTTAGGTTGATTGGCCATGCTAAAATTGCCCCTTGGTGTCCTGGAATGTGTAGATTGGAGGGATTAGCGGGTAAAATATGTAGGGGTAGGGCCTGGGTGGGATTGTGGTCGGTGCAGACTCGATGGGCCGAATGGCCTTTTTCTGTACTGTAGGGTTTCTATGATTTCTATGAATATTTGGGTCATTAAAGTCCCCCAGTATCCCCACTCACTCTTTCTTACACATCTCTGTGCTTTTCCTGCAAACTGGATTTTTCACATCACTGGCCTGCAGAATGCCCCCCAGTCGGGTGAAAATACTCTTTTGGATTCTAAACTCTAACCAAATGGATTCCACTCTTTCCCTCGCAAAGACATTGCAATAAGTCCTCGGAGGCAGAAGTCCCTTCACCAAAATCCCTTTATTTACAAGGCTGACAGCAGCATACAGAGAGCTTTCAGTTAGCAGTCAACACTCGGAGTGACAGAGGAACTGACACGCCTGGTTAAATACAAAGCAAGAGGCTCCCTGATTGGCTCATCAATTTGGTCCTTAATCAGGGAGTTCATATTCTAACAAGCCCACCTCAATTGTCTGATTAAAGTCATTACAGACACCATGAGCAGGGCTGGAGGGAATGAAGACTGTTCCTCGCAGCCCCAAACCATCACATCGCACCCCACCCCCACCCCCAAAGAAATTTTGGTCTCAAGCTGACCGATGTTAATCAAGGCCATCGGGGTGTCAATGGGGTGGGTTGTACTGGCCGGGCGAGAAGTGATAAAGGGGTGAGTAGCATCCTGGGAGTGAGTTCCCATGATGCACACACGGTGCCTCCTGAAGGATGAACCTACTCTTCCTTCCCACCTTTTAAGCAGCTGAGTTAAAAAAAACAGGCCGTCCGCTCATGCCCGCCAGCCCCTGCCAAGCACATTGAGATATGAAGAGTGTAATACCTGGGTCAAAAGGGAAAACGCTGGAAAATCTCTGCAGGTCTGGCAGCATCTGTCAGGAGAGAAACGAGCTGACGTTTCGAGTCCAGAATACTCTTTGTAATACTTGGGTCAGCCGGCCTGCCAACTCAATTATCTATTCATTGTTTGAGATTTCAGGTGTGTGCTGCTATCATTTTATGGGGAGCAGCTCAGGAGTGGGTGGGATGCTGGTGGGAAATTGGAGAGAAGCTGGTGGGAAGTTGGTGGGATGCTGGGTAGAAGTTGGTGGGATGCTGGTGGGAAGCTGGGGGGATGCTGGTGGGAAGCTGGGGGGAAGCTGGTGGGATCTGGTGGGATGCTGGGGGAAGCTGGTGGGATGCTGGGGGAAGCTGGGGGGGATGCTGGGTGAAAGCTGGTGGGAAGCTGGTGGGATGCTGGGGGGAAGCTGGTGGGAAGCTGGTGGGATGCTGGGGGGAAGCTGGGAGATGCTGCGGGGATGCTGGTGGGACGGCCACCTGTTATACTTTATATTCCTCCTGCCGAGAACCATCCATTGTGGGGGGTGTAAAATCCAGACCCTCTCTTTGTCCTATTGTAATGTCTTCCCAGATCAGTACTGTCACTCCATTCCCTTTGTCCCTTCTCTATTTTTTGAACACTTTGCACCCTCGTACTTCAACATCAGGTTCTCACTATTTTTAAGCCAGGTTTCTGTTTTTGCAACGACATCCTATTTCCAGACTACTCTTTCTACTTGTATCTCACCAAGCCGATTCACCGCACTTTATGTATTCGCAGGGCTGGGCAATCAGTCTGTCTCACTCTCTCTTTCTCTCTCCAGGGTTTATCCAATGATACGTTTAACCTGATCACTCTCACCAAGGTTGAGGGCCACCAGCTGGGCCCTGGATTCCTCTACCTGTCTGCCAATCAGCAGTGTTTGGCCTCAGTAGCCAAGGACGGATGCATTCAGTTAAGAGATGTGAGCAGCATGGTAAGCACCCGCTTGAGGGAACACCCTTGGAATTATAATACCTATCATTCCAGAAATAATGCAGGAACACAATGCAGCAGGAATACTGTCACAATGCCATCCTGTTTTGAAATGTATTTGTTTTAATCTACCCCTCCTCTATCCATTCCATCTCCTTCCAGCCCTCGTTGAGTTAACTCCAGTGTTGGATTGAATCTGTCTCAATGCCACACTGCAGACCCTCTGGTGTATTTAGCACAGCTTCATTCACAACACTACGGACACTGATCAATTCGGAATATTTCCAGTCAAATGTTAAACCTTTTGAGATAATGTTAATTTATTGTGGAAAGATGTAGATGGGTGATCCCAGACAACGTGTGATAACAGGTGACATTTTCGATCATGCTTGGCATGGGCAGCACGGTGGCACAGTGGTTAGCACTGCTGCCTCACAGCACCAGGGACCCGGGTTCGATTCCCGGCCTCGGGTCACTGTCTGTGTGGAGTTTGCACATTCTCCCCGTGTCTGCGTGGGTTTCCTCCGGGTGCTCCGGTTTCCTCCCACAGTCCAAAGATGTGCAGGTTAGGTGCATAGGCCATGCTAAATTGCCCCTTAGTGTCCCAGGAGGCATAGGTTAGAGAGATTAGCGGGGTAAATATGTGGGATTACAGGGATAGGGCCTGTGTGGGATTGTTGTTGGTGCAAGCTTGATGGGCCGACTGGCCTCCTTCTGCACTGCAAGGGTTTCTCTGTTTCTATATGGGAGTGGTGTCTGAGCGCTGGATGGTTATCAAATATCACACCCCTGGTTTTGTAAAAGAGGAATGAACCAAGCGATATAGGTCAGACAGTTATAATATCAATAACGGGAGAGACAAGAAACCAGGAGAAATTAATTAGCGTTTGGAAAATCATGGTCTAAATGAAAGTGAAAGTGGATATGTAAATGAACAAATGTGCTGATTAATGTGATTGAGTTCTTTCATGGATGAATGGAGGTGTTTGAAGAACAAAGAAAGAACAAAGAAAATTACAGCACAGGAACAGGCCCTTCGGCCCTCCAAGCCTGCACCGACTTAACTAAAATCCCCTACCCTTCCGGGGACCATATCCCTCTATTCCCATCCTATTCATGTATTTGTCCAGATGCCCTTAAAAGTCACTACCGTATCCGCTTCCACTCCCTCCCCCGGCAATGAGTTCCAGGCACCCACTACTCTCTTGCCTCGTACATCTCCTTTAAACCTTGCCCATCTCACCTTAAACCTGTGCCCCCTAGTAATTGGCTCTTCCACCCTGGGAAAAAGCTTCTGACTATCCACTCCGTCGATGCCCCTCATAATCTTGTAGACTTCTATCAGGTCTCCCCTCAACCTCCGTCGCTCCAGTGAGAACAAACCAAGTTTTTCCAACCTCTCCTCATAGCTAATGCCCTCCATACCAGGCAACATCCTGGTAAATCTTTTCTGTACCCTCTCCAAAGCCTCCACATCCTTCTGGCAGTGTGGCAACCAGAATTGAACACTATATTCCAAGTGCGGCCTCACTAAGGTTCTATAAAACTGCAACATGACTTGCCAATTTTTAAACTCAATGTCCTGGCCGATGAAGGCAAGCATGCCGTATGCCTTCTTGACTGCCTTCTCCACCTGCATTGCCACTTTCAGTGATCTGTGTACCTGTACACCCAGATCCCTCTGCCTATCAATACTCTTAAGGGTTCTGCCATTTACTGTATATTTCCTATCTGTATTCGATGTTCCAAAATGCATTACCTTACATTTGTCCAGATTAAACTCCATCTGCCATCTGTCCGCTCAAGTCTCCAACTGATCTATATCCTGCTGTATCCTCTGATGGTCCTCATCGCTAACCCCAAATCCACCAACCTTTGTGTCATCCGCAAACTTGCTAATCAAACCAGTTACATTTTCCTCCAAATCATTTATATATATATTACAAACAGCAAAGGTCCCAGCACTGATCCCTGAGGAACGCCACTTGTCACAGCCCTCCATTCAGAAAGTTTGATGAGGTAGTTGATTTGTATCTCGACATTCCAACTGTATTTGACAAAGTGGAATCTGATAGATTTCTTCCCCAAATTGAAAAGCACGATGTGGATGCAGAATTGGCTGAAAAAACTGAGAATAGTGGTGGTTTCTCAAAGGAGGAAGTGAAGTCCCCATGGGGTCAGCACTGCTCTTTCTGATGTATAATAATGACCCACACTGGGTAATCAGGACATCATCTCACAATAAATTCAGAAATCTAGTCACCAATCATCAGCATAGTGAGAGAGTTCAGGAGAGCGGAGCCAAACTGGTCAAATGGGCAAACACATGGAATCTGCAGTTTAGCAGAAAGAAGCATGGAGTGATGTATCTTGGTGGAACGAATGTGGAGAATCAATCGAAATGAAATAAGAGAATTTTAAAAGGAACAGCGTCCACGAGGAAGATGATGGGAGAAACTGAGAAACTGTTAAACTGTTTAGTCAGCAGCAGGAATACTGAATTCAATTTGGGGACCGCATTTAATAAAAAAGCCTTGAAGAGGGTGCAGTGAGGCTTACTAGAATGGGACTAGGGATGAGGGTGTTAGTTATGTCGAGAGACTGGGGAAGCTGAGGTTGTTCTCCTTAGAACAGAGAAAGTGAAGGGAGATTTAATGGAGAAGTTCAAGATCATGAGGGGTTTTGACAGATAATTTCAGAGAAACTATTTCCACCGGCAGGAGGGTTGGTGACCAGAGGGATACGGGCTTAAGGTCATTGGCAAAAGAGCCAGAGGTGAAGCAACAGTTGTAGACAGAACGTTGTTATGGTCTGTCCTCTGCAGCCTGACAGGATGGTGGTAGCAGCTTCATTCATAACTTTCAAAATGGAATTTGTATAAGGACGTGGAGGGCTATGGGGTAAGAGCAGGAGGATGAGAGTAATTAGATAGTTCAGCTGTCCAGCCCATGACACACACATCCCTGAGCATGGGGGTTCTGATGGTCCTGGCTAGTGGGGTACAGCAAGGATCACTGTTTAGACCCGAGCTGTTCACAATTTATATCAATGATTTGGATTGGGGATCAAATGTAACATTTCCGCGTTTGCGGATGATACAAAGTTAGGTGGGAATGTGTGTTGTGAGGAAGATGTAAAGCAGTTAAGGAGGATTTGGACAGATGCAGGTATGGGCAAGAACATCGCAGATAGAATATAATGTGGAAAAATGTGACATAATCCAATGTGGTAGAAGGAACAGATTTACAGAGTATTCCCTAAATGGTGTTATAATTCAGATCAGAAACTCCAAAGTATTCTATGAAGTCTGCCTGGATCTTAAGTTTTGCAGTTTGAATTTGGCTAGGGTGAGCATGAGATATTTCACCTCAGGTATGATTCAAATGACCCACCAGGGAGCTTTTTATCAAACAAAGTTTATTTAAGAATACAGTTAACATGTATAGAAAGAAAATTAGCAATAACTTTTACCAATTGCAAACAAGAAATAAAAAATATGATATTTGTATAAACCTTAACAGCTAAATATTGTTCCAACTAAACAAATTCCATAAACAAAACCTTTGCCACAGATTTAACACAGAAAATACGAATGCTCACGTGATGCTGGAACTTAGTCCTTTGGCTGGATACTGCAGTTCTCTTGAGACATAATCACAGACAAGCTTGAAGTCAGAACAGCTTCCCAAAACACCAGGGAGACAGAGAGAGGTTCTAGCTACTAACTAGCAAAACCACCAACAGCACATTTTCCACTCCAGGAAGACTTGCTTCCAGCTCACCAGCAGAATTCCCAATACCAGGGAGATAGAGAGAGAGAGAGAAACACTGCTTTTCAGTCTGATGTCCACTCCCTTCTAAACTAAACTGCAGCCAGTAGCCAAATTGAAAGTGAAACCTTGAATTCACTATGAAGAAAAAAAACTGTCCACCAGTCTCCCCCCTAACAATACAGGGTCACAAAACAAATCCCAGAAAGTATCTGAGACCCAGAGTAAAAACAAACAAAACCCCATTTAAACCATTGAAGTAGCAATAAAAGGACTTCTAACCAGACAGCCTGGCAACAATGAAACAATACAACTGCAGAGAACATGATCTAAAACAAACACATTTCTTAAAGGTACACTAATGTCACAACGGTAAGAAATTAGAAAGTGTGGATAGACAAAGGGACCTGGGTGTCTTCATCAATAAGTTACTGAAGGGAAGCATGAAGGTGTAACAAGCTATTAGGAAGGCTAATGGAATGTTAGCCTTTGTCGCAAGAGGGTTTGAGTACAGAAGTAGCAAAGTCTTGCTTCAATTGTATAGGAGTCTGGTTAGGCTGTACCTGGAGGACAGCGTGCAGCTTTGGTTCTCTTACCTCTGAAAGGATGGTATTGCCCCAGAGAGGGAGTGTAACAAAAGTTCACCTGACTTGTTCTGGGGATGGCAGGATTGTTTTATAAAGAGGGATTGGGCAAACTGAGCCTGTATTCTCTGGAGTTTCGAAAAATGAGAGGTGATCTCATTTATACCTACTAAATACTGACAGGAATAGACAGGGGGAGATGCGGGTAAGATGTTTCCCTTGGTTGGGAGTCTGGAACCAGGGGGCAAAATTTCAAAATAAGGGAGAAGCTGCTTGGGACTGAGATGGGGAGAAATTTTTTTACACTGAGGGTTGTGAATCTTTGGAATTCTCCTAGCCCAGAGGAAGCTCAGTCACCGAGTGTGTTTAATGTAGAGATTGATATACTTCTGATTAATGATAATGTAATGGTTATGGGGATAATGGAGGTAAAAGGCACTGCTGTGTCTGATCAGCCATGATCATATTGAACAGTGGAGTCGGCTCGATCGGCTGAATGGCCTCCTCCTGCTTTTTTAAAGTTTATTTATTATTGTCACAAGCAGGCTTACATTAACACTGCAATGAAGTTACTGTGGAAATCCCCGAGTCGCCACACTCTGGCGCCTGTTCGGGCACACTGAGGGAGAATTTAGCATGGCCAATGCACATAACCAGCTCGTCTTTCGGACTATGGGAGGAAACCGGAACACCCGGAGGAAACCCACGCAGGCACAGGGAGAATGTGCAAACTCCACACAGACAGTGACCCAAGCCAGGAATTGAATCCAGGTCCCTGGTGCTTGGAGGCAGCAGTGCTAACCACTGTGCCACCGTGTCGCTGTCCTTACATTCCTAACTTAAAAGGAACTGAAATGAAGGCTGAACCCTGGTGCTGCTGCAAATCCTCTCCCATCGCTCACTCACATAACGCAGCTTTGGGATGATGCGGGAGTCTCACGCTGGTTGATGTTTGAGTTTAAATGAATTTCTGCCTCCTTTGGCGTTTACCCAAGGACACCTCATGCCAAACTAAAGCCTGACTTTTCACTCTGCAGGCACTGCATTCTGAAACTCAGTGTCATTCATATCATTCTGGAGGAGTGAAATCAATCACCTTATCACTGGACTGTTGCACTATCCTCACCACGGGTGTCCACAATGGGACTCTAGTGTGTAGCACAGAAAGGTAAGATTCTTAGATCATAATACTTCTTCCATCATTCACTTAAACAGTGACTGCAAGGAGCAGCAGTAGTTTACACTATTGATTTATGGCAATGAATTATTTCTGATTAATAGACATGTTTAAGAGATTAAGATTCCTGATTGTGGGTAATTAATGATCTCATTGTGAAGGAGCCCCAAGGTAGCCGTGTCCTTGATGCAATTGTATTTTATATTCATAGAATTGTAGAATCTATGGCACGGAGACAGGCCCTTCGGCCCAAACTGGTCCGTGCCGACCAAAAAGCCCATCTAAGCTAACCCCATTTGCCTGCATTTGGCCCATATCCCTCTAAACCTTTCCTATCCATGTATCTGTCCAAATGCCTTTTAAATGTTGTCAATGTCCCTGCCTCAACCACTTCCTCCAGCAGCTCATTCCACACACGCACCACCCTCTGTGTAAAAAAAAAAGTTGCTCCTCAGGTTCTTGTTAATTCTTTCACCTCTTAACTTAAACCTCTGCCCTCTAGTCTTTGATTCCCCAACCCTGGGAAAAAGACTGAGTGCATTCACCCTATCCATGCCTCTCATTATCTTAAACACCTCGATAAGATCACCCCTCAGTCTCCTACACGCCGAAGGAAAAAGTCCTGGCCTGTCCAATCTCTCCCTATAACTCAGTCCCTTGAGTCCTGGCAACATCCTTGTAAATCTCTTCTGCACTCTCTCCAGTTTAATAACATCTTTCCTGCAGCAAGGCGACCAAAACTGAACACAATACTCCAGCTGTGGCCTCACCAACGTCCTGTACAACTGCTACATAACTTCCTAACTTCTATACTCAATGCCGTGACTGATGAAGGCCAGCATGCCAAAAGCCTACTTCACTGCTCTATCTACCTGTGACTCCACCTTTAGAGAACTGTGTACCTGAACTCCAAGGTCCTTCTGTTCCATGATACTCCCTAAGGTCCTACCATTCACCCTGAAAGTCCTACCTTGATTTGACTTTCCAAAATGTAACATCTCACGCTTATCTGTATTGAACTCCATTTGCCAGTTCTCAGCCCACTTCCCCAGCTGATCAAGATCCTGCTGCAATTTTTGATAACCTTCCTCACTCTCTGCAGTACCACCTATTTTAGTGTCATCTGTAAACTTACTGATCATGCCTTGTAATTCTCATCCAAATCATTGATATAGATAACAAACAGCAATGGGCCCAGCACTGACCCCTGAGACACACCACTAGTCACAGGCCTCCAGTCCGACAAGCATCCTTCCACCATTACCCCTGCTCCCTACCATCAAGCTAATTGTATATCCAATTTGCCAGCTCTCCCTGGATTCCATGTGATCTAACCTTCCAGAGCAGCCTACCATGTGAAACTTTATCAAAGGCCTTACTAAAGTCCATCTACTGCCCTGCCCTCATTAACCTTCTGGTCACTTCACCAAAGAACTCTAACAAATTTGTAAGGCATAATCTCCAATGCACAAAGCCATGCTGACTACTCCTAATGAAACCCTGTCTTTCCAAATGCCTGTATATCTTATCCCTCAGAATCCTCTCTATTCACTTGCCCACCGCAGACGTTAGCCTTACCGGTCTATAATTCCCAGGTTTTTCTCTGCAGCCCTTCTTAAATAAGGACACAGCATTTGCGACCCTCCAGTCTTCTGGTACCTCACCCGTGGCTAACGATGATGCAAATATCTCAGCCAGGGCTCCCGGAATTCCTCCCCTGTCCTCACGCAATGTTCTTGGATATACCTGGTCAGGGCCAGGAGATTTATCCACCTTTATACATTTTAATATGTCCATTACCTCCTCTACTGTAATGCAAACTGTTCCCAATATACTGTTTGAGAGCGAGTGCGTCTTAGACAATGGCTGGAATTCTCAGGCCTCCCATTCGCAGGTTTCTCGGCAGCGAGAGGCGGCACATCCTTCACCAGCGGCGAATCTTCTGGTCCTGCTACTGTCAATGGGATTTCCCGTGTAGCCACCCCACGATGCTGGGTAACCCTCTGCGAGGGTGCACTGACAGTGGCACCAGAGTATCCGCCATGAGCAAACAGACAGATCTTGCTGCATTTGGACATGGATTGCTTCAGTATCTGAGGAGTGGTGAATGGTGCTGAACATTGTGTAATCATCGGCAAACATCCCCACTTCTGATCTTATGATGGAGGGAAGGTCATTGATGAAGCAGCTGAAGATTGTTGGGTCTAGGACACTCCCCTGAGGGATTCCTGCAGAGATGTCCTGGAGCTGAGATGACTGAACCTGCACAACCACAACCATCTTCCTATGTATCGGATATGACTCCAACCAGTGGAGAGTTTGCCCCCGATACCCATTGATTCCAGTTTTGCTAGGGCTCCTTGATGCCACAGTCAGTTGAATGCGGCCTTGATGTCAAGGGCTGTCACTCTCACCTCATCCCTGGAGTTTAGCTGTTTTGTCCATGTTTGAACCAAGGCTGTAATGAGGTCAGGAGCTGAGTGACGCTGGCAAAACCCAAACTGGGCGTCACTGAGCAGGTTATTGCTGAGCAGGTGCTGCTTGATAGCGCTGTCGATCACCCCTTCCATCACTTTACTGATGATTGAGAGTAGACTGGGCGATAATTGGCTGGGTTGGATTTGTCCTGTTTCTTGTGTACAGGACATACCTGGGTAATTTTCCACATTGCCGGGTAGATGCCAAAGTCGTAGCTGTCCTGGAAGAGCTTGGCTAAGCGAGCGGCAAGTTCTGGAGTACCAGCCTTGTGTTAATATTTTGATTTGATTTATTCTTGTCACATGTATTAACATACAGTGAAAAGTATTGTTTCTTGCGCGCTATACAGGCAAAGCATACCGTTCAGAGAGAAGGAAACGAGAGAGTGCAGAATTAGTCTTACAGTCATAGCTCGGGTATAGAGAAAGATCAACTTAATGCAAGGTAGGTCCATTCAAAAGTCTGACGGCAGCAGGGAAGAAGCTGTTCTTGAGTCGATTGGTACGTGACCTCAGAATTTTATATATTTTTCCCAATGGAAGAAGGTGGAAGAGACAATGTCCGGGGTGCGTGGGGGTCCTTAATTATGCTGACTGCTTTGCTGAGGCAGCAGGAAGTGTAGACAGAGTCAATGGATGGGAGGCTGGTTTGCGTGATGGATTGGGCTACATTCACGATCTTTTGTAGTTTTTCACAGTCTTGGGCAGAGCAGGAGCCATACCAAGCTGTGATACAACCAGAAAGAATGCTTTCTATGGTGCATCTGTAAAAGTTGGTGAGAGTCGTAGCTGACATACCAAATTTCCTTAGTCTTCTGAGAAAGTAGAGACGTTGTTGGGCTTTCTTAACTATAGTGTCAGCATGGGGGGACCAGGACACGTTGTTGGTGATCTGGACACCTAAAAACTTGAAGCTCTCGACCCTTTCTACTTCATCCCCATTGATGTAGACAGGGGCATGTTCTCCTTTACGCTTCCTGAAGTCGATGACAATCTCCTTCGTTTTGTTGACATTGAGGGAGAGATTATTGTCACCGCACCAGTTCGCCAGATTCTCTATCTCATTCCTGTACTCTGTCTCATCATTGTTTGAGATCCGACCCACTACGGTGGTATCGTCAGCAAACTTGAAAATCGAATTAGAGGGGAATTTGGCCGCACAGTCATAGGTGTATAAGAAGTATAGTAGGGGGCTGAGAACACAGCCTTGTGGGGCACCGGTGTTGAGGATGATCGTGGAGGAGGTGTTGTTGCTTGTCCTTACTGATTGTGGTCTGTGGTTAAGAAATTCAGGATCCAGTCGCAAAAGGAGGGCCGAGGCCCAGGCCATGGAGTTTGAAGATGAGTTTTGTGGGAATAATGGTGTTGAAGGCTGAGCTGTCGTCGATAAAGAGGAGTCTGACATAGGTGTCCTTGTTATCTTGGTGTTCCAGGGTTGAATGCGGGGCCAGGGTGATGGCGTCTGCTGTGGACCTGTTGCGGCGGTAGACAAACTGTCCTGGAAGCAAGCAATCCGGGAGGCTGGAATTGATTCGTGCCATGACTAGCCTTTCGAAGCACTCCATAATGATGGATATCAGAGCCACCAGCCAATAGTCATTAAGGCACGCTGCTTGGCTTTTCTTTGGTACTGGGATGATGGTCATCTTCTTGAAGCAGATAGGGACCTCAGATTGTTATAAAGAGAGGTTGAAGATGTCTGCGAATACTCCCGCCAGCTGATCCGCGCAGGATCTGAGTGCTCATCCGGGTACCCCATCCAGGCCGTCGCTTTCTGTGGGTTGACCTTCGAGAAAGCTGCTCTGACATCTGCAATGGTGACCCCAGATACAGGTTCATCCAGAGCTTCCAGGGTGGAGGGTATACTCTTGCTGACCTCTTGCTCAAAATGGGCATAGAATGCATTGAGCTCATCAGGGAGGGGTGCGTTGGAGCCAGAGATTTTACATGCCTTCATCTTGTAGCCTGTTATGTCTTGCAAGTCTTGGCATAGTCGGCGGGGGTCGGTGTGGCTAGCCTGGGATTCTAGTTTGGTCCATTACTGTCTTTTGGCATCTTTGATGGATCTCCATATGTCATATCTGAATTTCTTGTATATGTCAGGGTCGCCTGAGCAAAGAACAAAGAACAATACAGCACAGGAACAGGCCCTTCGGCCCTCCAAGCCCGCGCCGCTCCCTGGTCCAAACTAGACCATTCTTTTGTGTCCCTCCATTCCCACTCCGTTCATGTGGCTATCTAGGTAAGTCTTAAACGTTCCCAGTGTGTCCGCCTCCACCACCTTGCCCGGCAGCACATTCCAGGCCCCCACCACCCTCTGTGTAAAATATGTCCGTCTGATATAAGAACATAAGAACATAAGAAATAGGAGCAGGAGTAGGCCATCTAGCCCCTCGAGCCTGCCCCGCCATTCAATAAGATCATGGCTGATCTGACGTGGATCAGTACCACTTACCCGCCTGATCCCCATAACCCTTAATTCCCTTACCGCTCAGGAATCCATCCATCCGCGCTTTAAACATATTCAGCGAGGTAGCCTCCACCACCTCAGTGGGCAGAGAATTCCAGAGATTCACCACCCTCTGGGAGAAGAAGTTCCTCCTCAACTCTGTCTTAAACCGACCCCCCTTTATTTTGAGGCTGTGTCCTCTAGTTTTAACTTCCTTACTAAGTGGAAAGAATCTCTCCGCCTCCACCCTATCCAGCCCCCGCATTATCTTATAAGTCTCCATAAGATCCCCCCTCATCCTTCTAAACTCCAACGAGTACAAACCCAATCTCCTCAGCCTCTCCTCATAATCCAAACCCCTCATCTCCGGTATCAACCTGGTGAACCTTCTCTGCACTCCCTCCAATGCCAATATATCCTTCCTCATATAAGGGGACCAATACTGCACACAGTATTCCAGCTGCGGCCTCACCAATGCCCTGTACAGGTGCATCAAGACATCCCTGCTTTTATATTCTATCCCCCTCGCAATATAGGCCAACATCCCATTTGCCTTCTTGATCACCTGTTGTACCTGCAGACTGGGCTTTTGCGTCTCATGCACAAGGACCCCCAGGTCCCTTTGCACGGTAGCATGTTTTAATTTGTTTCCATTGAGATAGTAATCCCATTTGTTATTATTTCCTCCAAAGTGCATAACCTCGCATTTCTCAACGTTATACTCCATTTGCCATATCCTCGCCCACTCACTCAGCCTGTCCAAATCTCTCTGCAGATCTTCTCCGTCCTCCACACGATTCACTTTTCCACTTATCTTTGTGTCGTCTGCAAACTTCGTTACCCTACACTCCGTCCCCTCCTCCAGATCATCTATATAAATGGTAAACAGTTGCGGCCCGAGTACCGATCCCTGCGGCACGCCACTAGTTACCATATCCGTGTTAAACCTCCCCCCCCCCTCACCTTGAACCTATGACCCCTCGTGAATGTCACCACCCATCTGGGAAAAAGGTTCCCACCGTTCACCCTATTCATAATTCACCCTATTTCATAATTTTATACACCTCTATTAGGTCACCCCTCATCCTCTGTCTTTCCAGGGAGAACAACCCCAGTTTACCCAATCTCTCCTCATAACTAAGCCCTTCCATACCAGGCAACATCCTGGTAAACCTCCTCTGCACTCTCTCTAAAGCCTCCATGTCCTTCTGGTAGTGTGGCGACCAGAACTGGGCGCAGTATTCCAAATGCAGCCGAACCAACGTTCTATACAACCGCAACATCAGACCCCAACTTTTATACTCTATGCCCCGTCCTATAAAGGCAAGCATGCCATATGCCTTATTCACTACCTTCTCCACCTGTGACATCACCTTCAAGGATCTGTGGACTTGCACACCCAGGTCCCTCTGCGTATCTACACCCTTTATGGTTCTGCCATTTATCGTATAGCTCCCCCCTACGTTAGTTCTACCAAAATGCATCACTTCGCATTTATCTGGAACACCTGACTTGAACGCCTCAGACCGGGACTTCAACAAGCAGTGGATATCCCTGTTCATCCATGGTTTCCGGTTGGGGAACATGCGGATTTGCTTCTTTGGCACACAGTCTTCTATGCACTTACCAATGAAGTCAGTTACTGTAGTGACGTACTCGTTCAGGCTGGACGCAGAGTTTTTAAATACTGACCAGTCCACTGACTCCAAGCAGCCCCGTAGGAGATTATCCGATTCCTCAGACCAACATTGCACGACTTTCTTTGACGAATTCTCCCGCTTCAGTTTTTGCCTGTAAGCCGGGAGCAGGAGCACAGCCTTGTGGTCTGATTTGCCAAAGTGTGGGCGGGCGATAGAGAGGGAGGCATGTTTGATATTTGTGTAGCAGTGATCTAAGATGTTTGGGCCTCTGGTGGAACAGGAGACGTGTTGGTGGTAACTTGGTCGACGCTCTTGAGCTTGTTGTATGCAATGTTGTTGTCTGATGGATTCTCACTTAATTTATCACTGCCAGCCTCACCATCAGCCCATCCTCAGGGGCAGCTGAAACACTCGCTCCTCAGGGTCCATGAGGACACTCAGTTTAGAGATGCCAGTTTAGGCATTTCTCCATCAGCCTGGTATCTCTCCCTCTGGTTATGTGCCAGTTTGTTCATCATAGAGACAGGTGGAGAGAGTGTAAGCAGGACACCTGCTAGGCCAGATGGTCAGGATGTCTGACATGTGTGGATGGTGAGTGGGGCGATGGACAGGATGAGGATGTGTCCTGCAGGTGAGATGAAGGTGTGTGTGGGAGTATGAGCGGAGGTGTCCCTTGTGCTGGCAGTGATTGCGATCCCTGTGGGTGTGTAATCGGCATGTGAATGTTGAGAGTGATGAGAGTGTTGAGAGTGATGAGATGAGTGACTTACCCTGGCAGACAGAGGTCATTCATCCTCTCCTGGCACTGGATGCCCACCTTATTCTGCAGGGTGTTGGCACTCATGACAGCTGCCATCGCCTCCCAGGCTGGGTTAGTGATCTTCCTGCTGGGTTTTCCTCCAGAGCACGGGTAGATGATATCACAGTGGGCCTCCAGGGCATTGAACAATCTCTCCAGGGAAGCATTGATGACCTTTGGGGCAGATTTCCTGGTAGCCGTGACCTGTGAAGTATTATTGCTGTGAGCTGGGCACCTTTAAATGTGGCACCCGGATTATTAAAGCACTGAGATGATGGCGGGGTGGGCGAATCAGAGACTGCCCACCAGCGATGCTGCGTGGAACCCGTGCACTAAGTGCTGCCCCACAAGGTGTGAAAAGTTAGCTTTTAGTTCGCTGATATCGAAGAACATCCCAGCCCATGTTCTACCAAATTATTGGAGTTCTTTGAGGAAGTAACCTGCGCTGTGGATAAAGGGGAACCAGTGGATGTACGTTACTCAGATTTGCAAAAGACATTCGATAAGCTGCTACATCAAAGGTTATTGCAGAAAATAAAATCTCATTTGATGGGGTAACAAATTGGCACGGATAGAACTGGGGATGGCTAACAGCAAACAGAGAGTAGGCAGAAATGGATCTTTTTCTTTTGGCAAGATGTTACGAGTAGTGTGCTAGAGGGATCAGTGCTGGAACCTCAACTGTTTACAATTTATGTAAAAGACTTGGATGAAGGGACTGAAGGTATGGTTGCCGACTTTGCTGATGACACAAAGATAGGTCGGAAAGTAACTTGTGAAGCAGACATAAGGAGGCAACAAAAAGATACAGAAAGGTTCAGTGAGTGAGCAAATATCTGGCAAATGGAGTCTAAAGTAAATGTGAAATTGTCCATTTTGGCAGAAAGAATAAAAAAGTTAATTATCTAAATGGTGACAACTTGCGAGGGATGCAGAGGGATCTGGGTGGCCCAGTGCATGAATCACAAAAGGCTGGTGTACCGGGTGCAGCAAGTAACTGGGAAAACTAGTAAAATGTTATCATTTATTATGAGGGGAATTGAATACAAAGGTAGTGAGGTTATGTTTCAGTTGCATGCAGCATTGTGAGTACACCTGGAGTATTGTGTACAGACTTGATTTTCTTATTCCAGGAGCAGTAAACGTGTTGGAAGCGGGTCAGAGAGGATTTACCAGACCAGGAATGGGCCGGTTGTCCTATGAGGAAAGGTTGGAGAGGTTAGGCTTGTATCGCTGGAGTTTGGAAGAGTACGAGACGAGTTGATTAAAATGTTTAAGATCCTGAGGGGTATTGACAGGGTGGATGCAGGGAGGATGTTGCCTCTTGTGGGAGAATCTAGAATAAGGGGTCACCATTTAAAAAGGAGATGAAGTGAACAGCCAGAGGTCGTGGTACATATTGGTACTAACGACATAGGCAGGAAGAGTGATGAGGTCCTGCAGCAGCAGGTTAGGGAGTTTGGTAGAAAGCTAAAAAGCAGGACTTCTAGGGTTATAATCTCAGGATTACGCCCAGTGCCACGTGCGAGTGAGGCTAGGAGTAGGAAGATAGTGCAGCTCAACACGTGGCTAAACAGCTGGTGTAGGAGGGAGGGTTTCAGATATCTGGACCCTTGGGGTCTCTTCCGGGGCAGATGGGACCTGTACAAGAAGGACGGGTTGCATCTAAACTGGAAGGGCACAAATATTCTGGCCGGGAGGTTTGCTCGTGTCACACGGGAGGATTTAAACTAGTTTGGCAGGGGGGTGGGAACCAAAGCAAAGGTGAATAAACTGAAGGGGAACGAAAGAAGAGGGCCAGTAAGACCCAGAGAAAGAGCAGGCAGGGTGGGATTGCTAATCACAGAGGGTCTGGTGGACTGAAATGCATCTGTTTCAATGCGAGAAGTGTAACAGGTAAGGCAGATGAACTTAGAGCTTGGATTAGTACCAGGAACTACGATGCTGTTGCCATTACAGAGACTTGGTTAAGGGAAGGACGGGATTGGCAGCTTAACATTCCAGGATACAGATGTTTCAGGCGGGATAGAGGGGGATGTAAAAGGGGTAGGGGAGTTGCACTACTGGTTAAGGAGAATATCACAGCTGTACTCCGGGAGGACACCTCGGAGGGTTCATACAGTGAGGCAATATGGGTGGAGCTCAGAATAGGAAGGGTGTAGTCACAATGTTGAGGGTTTACTATAGGCCACCCAACTGCCAGCGGGAGATTGAGGAACAAATATGTAGGCAGATTTTGGCAAGGTGTAAAAGTAACAGGGTTGTTGTGGTGGGAGATTTTAACTTCCCCTATATTGACTGGGACTCACTTAGTGCTAGGGGGCGTAGATGGGACTGAGTTTGTAAGGAGCATCCAGGAGGGCTTCCTGAAACAGTATGTAGATAGTCCAACTAGGGAAGGGGCCATTCTGGACCTGGTATTAGGGAATGAGCCCGGCCAGGTGGTCGATGTTTCAGAAGGGGAGCAGTTCGGGAACAGTGACCAGAATTCAGTAAGCTTTAAGGTACTGATGGATAAAGATAAGTGTAGTCCTCAAGTTAAGGTGCTAAATTGGGAGAAGGCTTATTCCAGCAATATTAGGCAGGAACTGAAGAATGTAGATTGGGGGCAGATGTTTGAGGGCAAATCAACATCTGGCATGTGGGAGGCTTTCAAGTGTAAGTTGATAGGGAGTCAGGACCGGCACATTCCTGTAAGGATGAAGGATAAGTATGGCAAGTTTTGGGAACCTTGGATAACGAGAGATATTGTGAGCCGAGTCAAAGAGAAAAAAGAAGCATTTGTCAAAGCTAAGAGGCTGGGAACACACGAAGCAAGTGTGGAATACAAGGAAAGTAGAAAGAAACTTAAGCAAGGAGTTAGAAGAGCTGAAAGGTGTCATGAAAAAGCATTGGCCAGCAGGATTAAGGAAAATCCTAAGGCGTTTTACACATATATAAAGAGCAAGAGGGTAGCCAGGGAGAGGGTTGGCCCACTCAAGGACAAGGGAAGGAATCTATGTGTGGAGCCAGAGGAAATGGGCGAGGTATTAAATGAGTACTCCTGAATTCCTACACGAGAGAGTTTTAGCCTGTTTATTCTTGCCAGATCACTATAATCTCTCAGATCTGACATGATGTGGAGATGCCAGTGTTGGACTGGCATCTCCACAGTAAGAAGTCCCACAACACCAGGTTAAAGTCCAGCAGGTTTATTTGGTAGCACGAGCTATTGGAGCGCTGCCCCTTCATCAGGTGAATGAAGAAGGAGCGAGACTCCGAAAGCTCGTGCTACCAAATAAACCTGTTGGACTTTAACGTGGTGGAGTCAGTTCTGACACCCCTTTCTCCCTCTTGTGCTGAAATAATGATAAGTTTTATTTGTTTAGGGTGGATACAGGAGGTGTGGAACAGACCAAGGCAGTGCTGGATTACAATCGTTCAATGATCTCAATGCTTGATCAAAGCTGCAATGCAGAGGACAAAGTCCTGACCATGTTGGATCAACAAAAGGTTACTTACAGCTCAAAGGATAAGTTGGTGAGGAATGGTCTGGAGTTTTATTGTAAATATGATCGCTACCGAACCATCAATTTGCATAGACACCGAAATCTGCATATTCGGATCTGACAGAACCAATTTATAACAAAAACAATAATGTGCATTTATATAGCATCTTTAACGTAGTAAAAAGTCCCAAGGTGCTTCCCTGGAACATAAATCAGACCAAATTAACCATTGAGCCACATGAGGAGATATTCAGACAGGTGATCACCAACAGGTGTAGCGACTAAAGTCAACAATTTATATGTGACCAGTACTGGTGGAGCCAGGGATCTTAGAGGATAGTAGGTTAGGGACATTATAGAGACAGGAAGGAACAAGACCACTGAGGTATTTGGAGGAGAATAGTCTTGTCAAACAGCATAAGGTGTGTTACATCTTTTTTCAAGCTCACAGGAATCGAATATCCAAATTAAAAGCAGAAAATGGCCAACAGCTCTGATGGTAAAAACTGCCAAAAGTTTGGTTGGGGACAGCAATTTCTGATGAAGGATCCGCACCTAAATCATGACCCTGGGGTAATACTGGTCCTTCCCACTGTGTGAACTGACAGCTTTATGCTCCACATTCGATTTCCGTTCATTAAGTTGCGTTTGTTATGATGGGGTGAGAATGGGTGAATTGGCCCCCCTATATTAACAGCAAAGGTTTCAAAGTCTTTTTTCACAAGGATGTGCCTTTTCCGAAACCAAATACTTTTTTACTATTTAAATACTGAGCCATAAGGAGCCAATCAAAAATGTTTTTTTGAGCCAAAGAAAGAGCAAATTTATTTATCACTAAATCAGAGAAAAATAATGAAACCTGGGATTTCTCATCCACGGGTATTAGAAATAAAGTAGTGTCCAGTAAAAAAAATAAGGTTCAGTCTCCTTCGATTGCCCTTGAGATGTAGATTTGTAAACTTTGCAGCCAGTTTGGACTGGCTAATTTCAAGGATGTGGTCAGATATAGACGATGTTGCAATTAGGATGAGACATTGGTTCACCGATAGATTTCTATTGAAACTGCCTTCCAAACTGGTTAATACACTTGTTCCAAAAGAGAGAGAGACAAGCTGCCAGCCTATTTTCTCTGCTGAAAGCTCGCTTGCAATCTATCTGCAGCAGCTGCAGCTTGGCGTGAAAATACTTCACCCATTGTGAATTAGCAAGGGATTTTGGGTTAGTCTATCTGTGGTAGTTAGTGTTTTAATATTCAGCACTTTGAAAGTTAAAACACCATATTTTCAAAGTAAAGGGACAATGATGGAGTGTGGAATGGGTTCCTGAGTCACAATACGCCCCTTTCCTGCTACTGGTCTTGCCCAGTTATTCACCCTGACTGTCTGCTTCCCAAATGCTGATCGACCTGCTGTCTATCTGACACTTTCTGATTCTGGTTTATTTCACTCCACTGAAACCACTTTTGCTGCAACTCCACTCAGCAGACTTTCTGTGTCTGACCCAGAAGAGCCCTCCACACTGTCAGATATCTGTCCTCAGCTGGATGTTAGAGATCCCATGGCATTCTTTAGAGAGGAGAAAATGGTACATTGTCCAACAATTTGGCAATTAACATGACCAAATAAAAAATAGATTAATTGTTAATCTTTCCCTGTGTCCTCCTGTCCTTCCATTCTCCCTCCTTCCCGGGCAAATCGTTTGTCATATATAACAAGTTACAATGAAAATCAGCAAATCAGTGGCTAGAAAGCTCTTTGAATGTCCTTACAGAAGGAAAAGGGAACAGCCTACACTATATAACAGCCTTCGGTCAACATGGAAGTTTTTAAAATTTATTTTTTCTTGGGATGAGAACATCATTGGCAATGGCAGCACTTCTTAACCTTCCTGCATGGGTTTTTGGATAAAAATTAATGATAGTTTCCCGGTTATCTTACTGAGACCAGCTTTCCATTTGGAGTTGTATTGATTGAATTTAACTTCCAGCAGCTGCCGTTTGGGGATTTGAATCCTTGTTTCCTGTGGATCAGTCAGGGCCTTTGGTCCATGAATCTGGTGTCCTTACCACTGGACCACATTTACAGCCACTGACGTTCTTTAAGATGTTGTTTGTGCCATAAGATAGGAAATATGGCAGCTGTTTGCACAAAGCAAGCTTCCACAATAGCAACAAGATCACTGATTGGCTAATCTGTTTCTTTCTCCCTCTGATGTTGGTTTAGAACATGAGAAGCAGTATTGATATAAATACATGTTTGATCTGAGTCTGATTTTTTTTACTGGGAACAGCTTCTTCACCTTTTCCCTGTGATTGGATCTTTAGGACCGTATATCAGATGTTTCCTTCCCCACACCAGGAACACTCTCTGTTGTCTCTGCCAGCTTCCATAGCACCCAAAGCTTTGGCAGCTCCATCTACAGCTCGCAAAAGATCGATCACAGCGGATCCCCAGAATCAACATGGCTGGAAACAAAGATGGCAGAAGTAAGTCTTTGACCTTGGGGTTAAACTGAAGTCATGTCAGATGGATGAGGAGATACGATAGGACTTCTTCATCGACCTTTAGGAAAGGTGTGGAACATTCTGTAGAAAGGAAATGTGACAGCTATCTGCACCAGCTGGTGTGTGTGACTGGATGTACACCAGGCTAGTCAAGTGGCGCTGTACCCGGAGGAGTGTGTCTGTGTGCAGATAATGCAGAAGGGCAGGGCTAACCACTGCTAGGTGACGCTAACTATGATTGAACTGGCCGCTGCCTTCAGGTTGACATTACAAGCGTGATCTGCCTCTTTGGCCGCAGGGTGGATATAATGAGGATGCAGCATACAGGGGTGAGTGAAATAACCTTCAGAGATGGAGCAGGAAGATCCCAAGTTAAAATCCCACTCATTGCCTGGGGCTGTTATTGGAAGGGCAATAGCAGGGTTCCGACCCTACCTTGATCCTGTTAACCATTCAGGGAACACGCCTGTGTGGACTTGGCCTCCAGGCTCCTAAATGCTCGAATTATCCATCAACACTCTCTGTTTGGATCCTCAAGTTCAAAATTTGTGACTTGAGGGTTTTTCTACCAACAGAATTGCACCTCCAGTACAGAAAGGACAAAAGTAGGAAAGGAAAGAAGGAAAGGACAATATAAAGCTAATGGTGTTCATTTTTTAATGAATACTTTGGGGGTGGGCATTGCTGGAAAGGTTGCATTATTTATCCAAGCTAGTTAGACTGAATTTTGTACAACACAATGACCTGGCTATCTCAGATAGCGCAGACCGAGTAAAGGGGTGCGTGTGTGTGCGTGTGTGCATGTAAGAACATAAGAAATAGGAGCAGGAGTAGGCCATCTAGCCCCTCGAGTCTGCCCCGCCATTCAATAAGATCATGGCTGATCTGAAGTGGATCAGTTCCACTTACCCGCCTGATCCCTATAACCCCTAATTCCCTTACCGATCAGGAATCCATCTATCCGTGATTTAAACATATTCAACGAGGTAGCCTCCACCACTTCAGTGGGCAGAGAATTCCAGAGATTCACCACCCTCTGAGAGAAGAGGTTCCTCCTCAACTCTGTCCTAAACTGACCCCCCTTTATTTTGAGGCTGTGCCCTCTAGTTCTAGTTTCCTTTCTAAATGGAAAGAATCTCTCCATCTCTACCCTATCCAGCCCCTTCATTATCTTATAGGTCTCTATAAGATCCCCCCTCAGCCTTCTAAATTCCAACGAATACAAACCCAATCTGCTCAGTCTCTCCTCATAATCAACACCCCTCATCTCTGGTATCAACCTGGTGAACCTTCTCTGCGCTCCCTCCAAGGCCAATATATCCTTCCGCAAATAAGGGGACCAATACTGCACACAGTATTCCAGCTGCGGCCTCACCAATGCCCTGTACAGATGCAGCAAGACATCTCTGCTTTTATATTCTATCAGTAAGAAGTTTAACAACACCAGGTTAAAGTCCAACAGGTTTATTTGGTAGCAAAAGCCACACAAGCTTTCGGAGCTCTAAGCCCCTTCTTCAGGTGAGTGGGAATTCTGTTCACAAACAGAGCTTATAAAGACACAGACTCAATTTACATGAATAATGGTTGGAATGCGAATACTTACAACTAATCAAGTCTTTAAGAAACGAAACAATGTGAGTGGAGAGAGCATCAAGACAGGCTAAAAAGATGTGTATTGTCTCCAGACAAGATAGCCAGTGAAACTCTGCAGGTCCACGCAACTGTGGGAGTTACAAATAGTGTGACATGAACCCAATATCCCGGTTGAGGCCGTCCTCGTGTGTGCGGAACTTGGCTATCAGTTTCTGCTCAGCGACTCTGCGCTGTCGTGTGTCGCAAAGGCCGCCTTGGAGAACGCTTACCCGAATATCAGAGGCCGAATGCCCGTGACCGCTGAAGTGCTCCCCAACAGGAAGAGAACAGTCTTGCCTGGTGATTGTCGAGCGGTGTTCATTCATCCGTTGTCTCAGCGTCTGCATAGTTTCCCCAATGTACCATGCCTCGGGACATCCTTTCTTGCAGCGTATCAGGTAGACAACGTTGGCCGAATTGCAAGAGTATGTACCGTGTACCTGGTGGATGGTGTTCTCACGTGAGATGATGGCATCTGTGTCAATGATCCGGCACGTCTTGCAGAGGTTGCTGTGGCAGGGTTGTGTGGTGCTCTGCTCAGCGCAGAGTCGCTGAGCAGAAACTGATAGCCAAGTTCCGCACACACGAGGACGGCCTCAACCGGGATATTGGGTTCATGTCACACTATTTGTAACTCCCACAGTTGCGTGGACCTGCAGAGTTTCACTGGCTGTCTTGGCTGGAGACAATACACATCTTTTTAGCCTGTCTTGATGCTCTCTCCACTCACATTGTTTCGTTTCTTAAAGACTTGATTAGTTGTAAGTATTCGCATTCCAACCATTATTCATGTAAATTGAGTCTGTGTCTTTATAAGCTCTGTTTGTGAACAGAATTCCCACTCACCTGAAGAAGGGGCTTAGAGCTCCGAAAGCTTGTGTGGCTTTTGCTACCAAATAAACCTGTTGGACTTTAACCTGGTGTTGTTAAACTTCTTACTGTGTTTACCCCAGTCCAACGCCGGCATCTCCACATCATTTATATTCTATCCCCCTTGCGATATAGGCCAACATCCCATTTGCCTTCTTGATCACCTGTTGCACCTGCAGACTGGGTTTTTGCGTCTCATGCACAAGGACCCCCAGGTCCCTCTGCACAGCAGCATGTTGTAATTTCTTTCCATTTAGATAATAATCCAATTTGCTATTATTTCTTCCAAAGTGAATAACCTCGCATTTGTTAATGTTATACTCCATCTGCCAGATCCTCGCCCACTCACTCAGCCTGTCCAAATCTCTCTGCAGACCTTCTACACCCTCCACACGATTCACTTTTCCACTTATCTTTGTGTTGTCTGCAAACTTTGTTACCCTACACTCAGTCCCCTCCTCCAGATCGTCCATATAAATGGCAAATAGTTGAGGCCCCAGTACCGATCCCTGCAGCACGCCATTAGTTACCATCTGCCAACCAGAAAAGCACCCATTTATTCCAACTCTCTGCTTCCTGTTGGATAGCCAATCCCCAATCCACGCTAACACCCTACCCCCAACTCCGTGAGACCCAATCTTCTTCAGCAACCTTTTGTGATGTGCATGTGTGTGCATATGTGTGCGTGTGTGCATATGTGTGTGTGTGTGTGTGTGTGCATATGTGTGTGTGCGTGTGTAGCTTTGTTTTGTATTGTAACGTTTCTTGGTGTCCTTATTGACTGGTTTGCATATCCTTCCTAATATTGTAACAAATTGAAAATATGCCTCACTAATATTGGTGTTTCTATGTTTCCTGTCTGGGTTTTGGGACACCCTCACATCTAACATCAGTGCGATTTTTACCCTGCTGGAGACAGGCCTTCCACCCCTCAGCTGGGAGCAAGTACTGCCTTGATGAGCAAATTTGATTGGCCAGTAGCGTTTTGTCCCTGCAGTGATCAGGGTTGGGAAAGCAAACAGCACCCAGAGCCCAAAACTGGAATCCAAGGTCACCGGGTGGGGAGGGCAGCTGAGATCACAGGGTGGGCAGAGCATGGGTGGGGATGTTACACAAAAACATAGAAAACAGAAGCAGGTGTAGGCCATTCGGCCCTTCGAGCCTGCTCCACCATTCATCTTGGTCATGGCTGATCATCAAATTCAATATCCTGATTCCCTTTCCTCTCATATCCCTTGATCCCTTTAGCCCCAAGAGCTATATGTAATTGTTTCTTGAAATCAGACAACGTTTTGGCCTCAGCTACTTTCTGTGGGAGTGAATTCCACACATTCACCACCTTCTGGGTGAAGAAATTTCTCCTCACCTCAGTTCTAAAAGGTTTACCCCTTATCCTCAAACTATGACCCCCTAGTTCTGGACTCCCCCACCATTGGGAACATTCTTTCTGAATCTTCCCTGTCTAACCCTGTTAGAATTTTATAAGTTTCTATGCGATCCCCTCTCACTCTTCTGAACTCCAGTGAATATAATCCTAACCGACTTAGTCTCTCCTCATATGACAGACCTGCCATCCCAGGAATCAGCCTGGTAAACCTTCGCTATACTCCCTCTATAGCAAGGACATCCTTCCTCAGATAAGGACACCAAAACTGCACACAATACTCCAGGTGTGGCCTCACCAACGCCCTGTACAATTGCAGCAAAACATCCCTATCCCTATACTCAAATCCGCTCGCTGTGACGGCAAAACACACCATTTGCCTTCTTTACTGCCTGCTGTATCTGCGCGCTTACTTTCAGCAACTGATGCACGAGGACTCCAAGGTCTCGCTGATTAGCCACCTCTCTCAATTTATTCAAGCCATTCAAGTAATAATCTGCTTTCCTATTATTGCTACCAAAGTGGATAACCTCACATTTATCCACATTATACTACATCTGCCATGCAGATGCCCACACATTCAGCCTGTCCAAATCACGCTGAAGCATCTCTGCATCCTCCTCACAGCTCACCTTCCCACCCAACTTTGTATCATCTACAAATGTGGAGATAATACATTCGGTTCCCTCTTCCAAATCATTAATATATAATGTGGACAGTTGGGGTCCTGGCACAGATCCCTGCGGAACCCCACTAGTCACTGACTGCCAATCAGAAAAAGACCCATTTATGTCAACTCTTTGCTTCCTATCTGCTAACCAGCTTTCTATCCAACTCAAGACACTACCTGAAATCCCGTGTGCTTCAACTTAACATAGTAGCCTGCTATGTGAGGCCTTGTTGAAAGCCTTCTGAAAGACTACTAATCCACATCCACCGTTTCTCCTTGGTCAATTCTACTAGTTATATCTTCAAAGAATTCCAGTAGATTTGTCAAACATCATTTCCCCTGTGTAGATCCATGCTGACTTTGTCTGATTATACCACTGATCACCCAGGTGTCTAGTTTATGAGAGCAGTGATATTATTTGTACACTACCATAGCCATGAGGGGGAATGACAGGAGATTATATTACTGTTATGATATGGCAGCTGGTAATTGCCAGGCTGATCAAATCCCAAAGGGAAACTGGAGCAACTATCACAACCATTTCCCATTTGTACTTTATTCCGAGAAGGTACATGTACTAAAGTCGGAAGTCAAAAATTCCAATACTACTTGCGGAAAATTTTAAATATTAAATTAAAACATTTATCAACAAATAAAACTTAAAAACACAATATTACATGTACACCTTTATGAATTAGTCTTACAAACATTTCCCCAAAAGATTTCTACTCAGTTATACTCACAAATAAACACCCCTTTTTAGGCAGCTATAGGCATTTAATCCATACAAATTCCAGACATATTACCGCAAGGTATCACTGTTGCTCTAAGCGGGGGGTTTTCCATTTGCCTGTCAGTTGACAATGGAAATCCAAGGCTTTAAATGAAATCCTGTTTACTGAACAAACAGACACGTCTCTCGGCTTTCTAGAGATAGCTCACTTTGCCCCTTTCACAGTTCTCGCTTGGCACAGCACCCTCTCAGGATCTCACCTGGCCACTCCTCCAAACACAGCTTCCAATCTTTCCAAAAATATTTTTTCTCTCATTCATCTTTAAACCCATTATTCTTATCCTTCTTTGAAAGTTACCTTTCTCAGGATATAAAAACCATTCATGTTTTCCTAATGGCCACTACTTTGGGGCAAAATAAACTTAATAACTTTGCTTTATTCATTTATGACCTTTGCAAATTGTAAATTTCCTTTTATATTTCACTTTAAAATCAACAGCTAAAATCCAAATTCTCAATTATCTCCTAATGCAAATTTCTATTCATGTTGCATTTACTTGCAACCCATCTTTAGCTTGGTCATCTCCACTTAAAGTGCCTGTCTCTACATCCAACATTTTTGGTGATTTAAACCTTGCAGCCTAACTATTTTCAGCTTAATTAAATTAGTCACGTACGGACATAACCCCTACAAGGCTGCTTCACAGTATATCACGGTAATATAGAAAAAATAATATTTCTACACATTACACAAGCGTTGCATGTTGAGCACTGTGGAACTCTGTATAAGATATCAGCGGGAGATTCTTGGAGGCTGGTTAGGAATGGGTGAGGTGTGATTATTAAACTTCCTGTGTTTCTCCAGGCAATTGACAAGGATAATCGTAAGCATTCGGAAGCTAAAGCTAAACTCAAACAAGGAATCAAAAAGCTTCGTGCAACGGTGAGCAAGTTGTAGATAAACTGAAAGCTCCAACACAACTGTGAGTGTTTCAGTCTTTACATTTCGTGTCCACAAAGAACTGTCACGAGCTACTTCGGAGTCTGACATTCGATGTTTCTCAAGGTAATCCGGAACAGAAGCGATGCCATCCTCTTCACTCAGAGTGTTGAGTTTTTGGAATTTTCGACACAGGAAGCTGTGGGTGTTCAGTCACGAAGTATATTCAAAACTGAGGCAGACTTTTGAACACTAAGGGAATACTGGTATAGGATAGCAGAGCCAAGTTGATTTGAGCGATCTTATTTGATTGGCAGGGCAGGTTTAAAGGACACATGGCCTACCCTGACTCTGATGAAAAACAAAATGCCTCAAATAATCAAATTGTTTTGAGTATTTCTCAGAATTGGCCAGGTTCAGTTTTCACATTGCTAATTGGATGGATCATTCCGATTTCTGGGGTTCAATCGGATATCTAGGCTCCAGAGCAGCTTTTATCTTCATTTAGGGGATGTGGGTATCACTGGCTGGGCCAACATTATTGATACTTATCCATAATTGCCCTTGAGAAGATGGCGGTGAGCTGCCTTCTTGAACCACTGCAGTCCCTGCGGTGTAGGTACATCCACAGTGCTGTTCGGGAGAGATTTCCTGGATTTTGACCCAGTGACAGTGAATAAATGGCAATATATTTGCAAGTCAGGATGGTGAGTGGGTAATTCAGATTTATTGTTATATCCCTGGTTTAGATTTTACAGTTTTTAGTTGCCGTTGCAAAGTCTTTGCCTTCAATTCCTCACTAGCCAATAGCTGCCTTGTCCTGGTCATGCCATACATCAGGATACAGCCCTGGGATCTCAGCTGGTATCCGACTCTTAAACCTCTTCCCAGGCACTTATTTAGGATAACAAATCAAAGGGCAGGAGTCAACTCAAATTCATTTAAACAAAACCTTTACTTTAGGTACCAAACCCAAACTTACAACCATTGCGACACTTTAACTCTTTCACTTTAACTCTCTAACATTAACTCTAAACTTTGGACTGAAACCGAATACTACCCCGGTTTTTGAATGAACTGGCCAGGTCTGTTCCTGGTATAGATTCTTCACTGTGGTTCTTTGTCTTCTCTGAAGATGTTCCTCCAGGGCACACGTGCAATGGTGGGTCTTGAGTTATTCCTGGAGACAAAGGCTAAAACACATTTTTACCCCCAAACTTTCCCAATCTTCCAGAAACTTCTCTGGCACTCAACCAATGATAACATCAGAAATCGATCACAGTGTTTGATCGCAGCCAATGGCGTTACTTGTAAACAACTCCATAATGCTTATCCCAAACTGCATGCACGTAAGTCACATTGCCTCAATCAACCATGGACATGGCGGGAAACCTTGGCGCCAAGAAGTCTAGAATAATCCAAATAACTACCCTTATTTGGTTAATACAGGAACTGCCAGGTCACAGCTCACAGAACAGGTCACGACTTGCAGCAGCCTTCTGATCTGCA